>NC_088194.1:2323877-2472873 GCF_028769735.1 Zonotrichia leucophrys gambelii | reverse complement strand
TCCCCCAAATCCCAGCACCAATCCCAGCCCAAATTTCCCCAAATTCCAGCCCCAATCCCAGCCCAAATTCCCCCAAATCCCAGCACCAATTCCAGCCCAAATTTCCCCAAATTCCAGCACCAATTCCAGCCCAAATTCCCCCAAATCCCAGCCCCAATCCCATCCCAAATTCCCCCAAATCCCAGCCCAAATTCCCTCAGATCCACCCCCCCCCACCAAATCCCAGCCCAAACCAGGAGTGGGAATTCCCAATGGAGAAAATCCCCCAAAATCAGCAGGATTTGGGTAAAATGAGGGTAGGGAATAATCCTGAGGTTGGCAATTTCCCAAGGGAAAATTGGATTTGGGGGAGTTTTTCCCTAAAACCAGCCAGGATTTGTGGGAATTTGGGGCATTCCAGGAGGGAAATATTCAGGTTTGGCTCCATCAGGGTGAAATTCCAAAGGGATCCTGCCCAAAGGACAGGGAATTCTCAAGGGAAATGTGATTTCCCAGATTTTTCCCCAAACTCCACCTGTTATTTCCCAAATCCTGCTTGTTTCCCCCATCAAATTCCCATTTTTCAAAAAAAAAACTTCCAATTTTTGACAGAATCTTCATTTTCCTGTCTACCATTCCCCCCACTAAAATCCCCATTACTCCCCCCAACATCCTAATTTATTTCCCCCAAAAAATTCCCCCATTTTTCCCAAAAAATCCCTGAAAACAGCTGGGATTTCAGGGAATTTGGGCCATTCCATGAGGGGAAATTTGAGGTTGGCTCTGTCAGGGTGAGAATTCCAGAAGGATCCAGCCCAGGGAGGGGGTTGGGATCAGCTCCAGCCACGGATTCCGGAGGGATCAGGGATTAAAGGGCTCGTCCTGGTTATGAAACCCCGGGATTTGGGCTGGATCAGCCTCCGGAATGACAGCCCAGAGGCTTGGAAAAACACAGGGAGATAGAAAAAACTGCTTTTCCCTGAAAAAATTCCTGCTTTTCCCACCAAAAACCACTGATTTTCCTTCTAAAAATAATCAGGTTTTGCCCAGAAGTCCCTGATTTTCCTCATAAACAAGTTTCTTCCTCAGAAATACAGTGTTTTTTCCCAAAAAACCAACCTGCTTTCCCCCACCAAAAAAGTTAATTTATTCCCCCCCCCAAAAAATTCATTTTCAAAAAAAATCATTTTTTCCCCAAAAATATTCATGTTTTCACAAAACATATCAAATTTTCTGCAAAAAATCTCCATTTTGAAAAAAAAACCAACTCAACCCATTTTCCCCACAAAAATAAAATGATTTCCACAAAAAAACCTGGATTTCCCAAAAAAAACCCCTGATTTTTTTCCCAAAACCCACTTCTTCCCATTTCCCACCCAGAATTCATCATTTCCTGCACAGAATTCCCATTTTTCCCTTCAGAATTCTCAAATTTTCCCTCACAATTCCCAATTTTCCCCTCAGAATTCCCAATTTTCTGGTCACTTGTGAGGGGGGCCGATCCTACTTCAGACCAATGGAATCTCCATTTCCCACCCCAAATCCCTATTTTTTCCCACAGGATTCCCACTTCCCACTCAGAATTCCCACTTTTCCCCTCAGAATTCCCACTTTTCCCCTCAGAATTCCCATTTTTCCTCAGAATTCCCACTTTTCCCCTCAGAATTCCCACTTTCCCCTCACTCATGAGGTGGGCCGGTCCTGCCGCAGGTCAATCGAATCCCCATTTCCCACCCCAAATCCCCTGTTTTTCTCCCAGAATTCCCATTTCTCACCCAGAATTCCTGTTTTTCCCCTCAGAATTCCCATTTTTTTCCTCAGAATTCCCACTTTTTCCCCTCAGAATTCCCAATTTTCCCCTCAGAATTCCCACTTTTCCCCTCACTCATGAGGTGGGCCGGTCCTGCCGCAGGTTGATTGAATCCCCATTTCCCACCCCAAATCCCCTGTTTTTCCCACAGGATTCCCATTTCCCACCCAGAATTCCTGATTTCCCACTCAGAATTCCCACTTTTCCCCTCAGAATTCCCACTTTTCCCCTCAGAATTCCAAATTTTCCCCTCAGAATTCCCAATTTCCCCTCACTCACGAGGCAGGCCGGTCCTGCCGCAGGTCGATCGAACCCCCACTTCCCACCTCAAATCCCCATTTTTTCCCACAGGATTCCCATTTCCCACTCAGAATTCCTGTTTTTCCCCTCAGAATTCCCATTTTTTTCCTCAGAATTCCTACTTTTCCCCTCAGGATTCCCACTTTCCCCTCACTCACGAGGCAGGCCGGTCCTGCCGCAGGTCAATGGGATCCCCATTTCCCATCTCAAATCCCCATTTTTTCCCACAGGATTCCCATTCCCAACTCAGAATTCCCACTTTTCCCCTCAGAATTCCCACTTTTCCCCTCAGAATTCCCACTTTTCCCACTCAGAATTCCCACTTTTCCCCTCAGGATTCCCACTTTCCCCTCACTCACGAGGCAGGCCGGTCATGCCGCAGGTCAATGGGATCCCCATTTCCCATCTCAAATCCCCATTTTTTCCCACAGGATTCCCACTTCCCACTCAGAATTCCCACTTTTCCCCTCAGGATTCCCACTTTTTCCCCTCAGAATTCCCACTTTTCCCCTCAGAATTCCCACTTTTCCCCTCCCTCATGAGGTGGGCCGGTCCTGCCGCAGGTTGATCGAATCCCCATTTCCCACCCCAAAATCCCCTGTTTTTCCCCCAGAATTCCCATTTCTCACCCAGAATTCCTGTTTTTCCCCTCAGAATTCCCATTTTTTTCCTCAGAATTCCCACTTTTCCCCTCAGAATTCCCACTTTTCCCCTCAGAATTCCCACTTTCCCCTCACTCACGAGGCAGGCCGGTCCTGCCGCAGGTCGATCGAATCCCCACTTCCCACCTCAAATCCCCATTTTTTCCCCTCAGGATTCCCATTTCCCACCCAGAATTCCTGATTTCCCACTCAGAATTCCCACTTTTTCCCCTCAGAATTCCCAATTTCCCCTCACTCACGAGGCAGGCCGATCCTGCTGCAGGTCGATTGAATCCCCACTTCCCACCTCAAGTCCCCATTTTTTCCCACAGGATTCCCACTTCCCACTCAGAATTCCCACTTTTCCCCTCAGAATTCCCACTTTTCCCCTCAGAATTCCCACTTTCCCCTCAGAATTCCCACTTTCCCCTCACTCACGAGGCAGGCCGGTCCTGCCGCAGGTCAATGGAATCCCCACTTCCCACCTCAAATCCCCATTTTTTCCCACAGGATTCCCATTTCCCACCCAGAATTCCTGATTTCCCACTCAGAATTCCCACTTTTCCCCTCAGAATTCCCAATTTCCCCTCACTCACGAGGCGGGCCGGTCCTGCCGCAGGTCGATGGTGAAAACCACGGCGTCCTCCCCCGCAGACAGGAACGTGCAGGGCGAGTCCGGCTCCAGCGCCAGCTGGGATTGGGGGAAAAAAAAGGGAAAAAAAACAGTGAGAATAACTCCCAAAAATCCCAAAAACCAGGAAAATCCACCTGGAAAAACCCCAGGTATGGGGAGTCCTGTTCTGAACTGCAGTGATGTCATCTGGGTGACGTCATAGGGACAACAACACAGCCAAGGGTCTGAATTGCACCCAAAAAGTGAGAAAATCCCAAAATTCCTGGATTTTAATGGAGCTGAGTAGCTAAACCCACCCTCCTCACCTGTGTGGTGATGTCCCAAGTGATGCCCCCACCATTCCCACTGGGTTCCCCCATTCCCAGGCACCCCAAATCCTGGGATTTGGCATTCCCAGGATTTGGCATTCCCAGGATTTGCCATTCCCAGGATTTGCCATTCCTGGGATCCCCCTCACCTTGTGGGAAGCTCCCTTGTGCAGGGCTCAGTGCTGTGACAACTCTGTCACCTCTGTGGTGACATCCCCTGCTCCCACCCCATTCCCACTGTGTTCCCCCATTCCCAAGCACCCCAAATCCCAGGATTTGCCATCCCCAAATCCCAAGCACCCCAAGCACCCCAAATCCCAGGATTTGCCATCCCCAAATCCCAAGCACCCCAAGCACCCCAAATCCCGGGATTTGGAAATCCCAAATTCCCCCTCACCTCATGGGAAGCTCCCTTGTGCTGGGCCACGCGCTTGGTGCTGCAGCAGCACTGGGTGGTGACATCTCCACACCATTCCCAGCCCATTCCCCCATTCCCAAGCACCCCAAATCCCAGGATTTGCCATTCCCAAATCCCAAGCACCCCAAATCCTGGGATTTGGAAATCCCAAACCCCCCCTCACCTTGTGGGAAGCTCCCTTGTGCTGAGCCACGCGCTTGGTGCTGTGACAGCACTGGGTGGTGACATCCCCACACCATTCCCAGCCCATTCCCCCATTCCCAAGCACCCCAAATCCCAGGATTTGCCATTCCCCCATTCCCAAGCACCCCAAATCCCAGGATTTGGCAATCCCAAGCCCCCCCTCACCTTGTGGGAAGCTCCCTTGTGCTGGGCCACGCGCTTGGTGCTGCGGCAGCACTGGGTGGCCGAGAGCTCGGCCACGCGCACCTGCCCGTCCCGGGCACACATGGCCAGCGTGGAGTCACCACTGTTGGGCAGGAACTTGGCCTGGAAAATTGGGAAAAAGTGGGAAAAAGTGGGAAAAAGGGACAGGAGAATGGTGGGGGGAGAGGGGAAGGAAAGGGGGAATCGCAGAGGAGGTGGGAGGGGGAAGGGATGGGGGGAATTGGTGGGATTGTTCTGGGAGTTGTCCCAGGTGTTGTGGGAACTGTCTGAGTTCTCTTGGGAATTGTTCCAAACTCTCCCCTGGGTATCATCCCAAAATGTCCCAGGGATCATCCCAAGTTCTCTCAGGAATCATCCCACATTCTCCCAGAGATCATCCCAAGTTCTCTCAGGAATCATCCCACATTCTCGCAGAGATCATCCCAAATTCTCTCAGGAATCATCCCACATTCTCCCAGAAATCATCCCAAATTCTCTCAGGAATCATCCCACATTCTCCCAGGGATCATCCCAAGTTCTCTCAGGATTGGACTGTCAGTCTGTGGGATTTGGGGACCTGTTCCCAGATCCTTTCCCAAGCATTCCCTGGCCCAGGTCAGCTGTTCCTGGGACCCACTCCCACCCCAAACAGGAACCCTTTAGGATGATGAATTTTAGGGAACATCTGTGGGATTTGGGGCATCAATCTGCAGGATTTGGGGCATCAATCTGCGGGATTTGGGGCATCAATCTGTGGGATTTGGGGCATCAATCTGTGGGATTTGGGGCATCAATCTGCAGGATTTGGGGCATCAATCTGTGGGATTTGGGGCATCAATCTGCAGGATTTGAAGATCAATCTGTAGGATTTGGGAACCTGTTCCCAGATCCTTTCCCAACTATTCCCTGGCCCAGCTCAGCTGTTCCTGGGACCCACTCCCACCCCAAACAGGAACCCTTAGAACACCAAATTTAAGAACACCTAAACAAACACCCACAAACCTTGGGAAACCCACTGAGATGACGGATCCCGAGACACCCCTTTGGGATTTTCTGCCACCCTCTCTCCCACCCTAAAAAAGAACCCTTAGAACGACGAATTTTTGAACGCACCTAAACCAACACCCACAAACTTTGGGAAACCCATCCAGATACCACATCCTGGCATCCTCCCTTTGGGATGCCACCCCAAAACCCAATCCCCGTGCCATGCCCACCTGGAAGACGTTGCTCTTGTGCCCGCTGTCGAACTGCAGCACGGGCCGGCGCCTCAGCCAGTCCCACACCAGCACCTTGAGGTCGTCGCTGCCGCTGGCCAGGCGGGTGCCCCTCTGGTTGAAGTGCAGCGTGTTCACGCAGCCCGTGTGCCCCTCCAGGCCGTGCTGCAGCCGGAATTTCTGCACGAAGAGCCGGGCGCCGCAGGCCTGAGCCACGAACCGCGAGCAACCGCCCAGCTGGCGCTGCCGCAGCGCCGGGATCGCCCGCCAGCGCGGCCGCGGCAGCGCCCACGTCTCCGAGGCCACCTGGGGACACAGGGGTGCATTAATTAATCAGTTAATTGATTATATAGGATCACCTTCCATAATAAAGTGGGAAAATCAAAGTTACTGTAGGGTCACCCAAGATGGCGGCCACAGATACGCCCATGTCTCCAAGGTCACCTGGGGACACAGGGGTGCATTAATTAATTAATTCATCTGTTAATGGGATTAGCTGCTGGTGATGAGGCAGTTTTATCTGTTACTTTTGTCATAAAGTGGGAAAACTTTTGTCAGTTTTTAGAGAAAACCAAAATTACTGTAGGGTCACCCAAGATGGCGGCCGCAGTAACGACCATGTCTCTGAGGCGACCTGGAGACACAGGGGTGCATTAATTAATTAATTAATCTGTTAAAGGGGTTAGCTGCTGGTGATTAGGCAGTTTTATCTGTTTCTGCCATAATAAACTGGGAAAACTTTGTCAGTTTTTAGAGAAAACCAAAGTTACTGTAGGGTCACCCAAGATGGCGGCCACAGCAACGCCCATGTCTACGAGGCCAGCTGAGGACACGGGGGTGCATTAATTAATTAATTCATCTGTTAAAGGGGTTAGCTGCTGGTAACTGGGCAGTTTTATCTGTTACTTTTGTAATAAAGTGGAAAAACTTGCTCAGTTTTTAGGGAAAACCAAAGTTGTTGTAGGGTCACCCAAGATGGCGGCCACAGTAACGCCCATGTCTCTGAGGCCACCTGGGAGGGACACAGGGGTGCATTAATTAATTAATTCATCTGTTAAAGGGGTTAGCTGCTGGTGATTAGGCAGTTTTATCTGTTACTTTTGTAATAAAGTGGGAAAATTTTCTCAGTTTTTAGAGAAAACCAAAGTTACTGTAGGGTCACCCAAGATGGCGGCCACAGTAACGCCCATGTCTCTGAGGCCACCTGGGGACAGGGGTGTGTGCATTAATTAACTGGGAGGGACACAGGGGTGCATTAATTAATCAATTCAGTGATTACACAGGATCACCTTCCATAATAAAGTGGAAAAACTTGCTCAGTTTTTAGAGAAAACCAAAGTTACTGTAGGGTCACCCAAGATGGCGGCCACAGTAACGCCCACGTCTCCGAGGCCACCTAGGAGGGACACAGGGGTGCATTAATTAATTAATTCATCTGTTAAAGGGGTTAGCTGCTGGTAACTGGGCAGGTTTGTCTCTTTCTGCCATATTAAACTGGGAAAACTTTCTCAGTTTTTAGAGAAAACCAAAGTTACTGTAGGGTCACCCAAGATGGCGGCCGCGGCAGCACCCATGTCTCTGAGGGCACCTGGGACACATGGGTGTGCATTAATTAATTAATTCAGTGATTACAAAGGATCACCTTCCATAATAAAGTGGGAAAACCTGCTCAGTTTTTAGAGAAAACCAAAGTTACTGTAGGGTCACCCAAGATGGCGGCCGCGGCAGTGCCCATGTCTCCGAGGCCACCTGGGACACACAGGTGTGCATTAATTAATCAGTTCATTGATTATATAGGATCACCTTCCATAATAAAGTGGGAAAACTTGCTCAGTTTTTAGAGAAAACCAAAGTTACTGCAGGGTCACCCAAGATGGCGGCCGCGGCAGCGCCCACATCTCTGAGGGCACCTGGGAGGGACACAGGTGTGCATTAATTAATTAATTCATCTGTTAATGGGATTAGCTGCTGGTGATTAGGCAGTTTTATCTGTTTCTGCCATATTAAACTGGGAAAACTTTCTCAGTTTTTAGAGAGAACCAAAGCTACTGCAGGGTCACCCAAGATGGCGGCCGCGGCAGCGCCCACGTCTCTGAGGCCACCTGGGGACACGGGTGTGCATTAATTAATTAATTCATCTGTTAATGGGATTAGCTGCTGGTGATTAGGCAGTTTTATCTGTTTCTGCCATAATAAACTGGGAAAACTTTGTCAGTTTTTAGAGAAAACCAAAGTTACTGTAGGGTCACCCAAGATGGCGGCCGCGGCAGCGCCCACATCTCTGAGGGCACCTGGGAGGGACACAGGTGTGCATTAATTAACTGGGAGGGACACAGGGGTGCATTAATTAATTAATTCAGTGATTTCACAGGATCGCCTTCCATAATAAAGTGGGAAAATCTGCACAGTTTTTAGAGAAAACCAAAGTTACTGCAGGGTCACCCAAGATGGCGGCCACAGTAACGACCATGTCTCCAAGGTCACCTGGGGACATGGGTGTGCATTAATTAATTAATTCATCTGTTAATGGGATTAGCTGCTGGTGATTAGGCAGTTTTGTCTCTTTCTGCCATATTAAACTGGGAAATCTTGCTCAGTTTTTAGAGAAAACCAAAGTTACTGTAGGGTCACCCAAGATGGCGGCCACAGTAACGCCCATGTCTCTGAGGCCACCTGGGGACACAGGTGTGCATTAATTAACTGGGAGGGACACAGGGGTGCATTAATTAACTGGGAGGGACACAGGGGTGCATTAATTAATCAATTCAGTGATTACACAGGATCATCTTCCATAATAAAGTGGAAAAACTTGCTCAGTTTTTAGAGAAAACCAAAGTTACTGCAGGGTCACCCAAGATGGCGGCCACAGTAACGCCCATGTCTCTGAGGGCACCTGGGGACACAGGGGTGCATTAATTAATTAATTCATCTGTTAAGGGGTTAGCTGCTGGTAACTTGGCAGTTTTGTCTCTTTCTGCCATATTAAACTGGGAAATCTTGCTCAGTTTTTAGAGAAAACCAAAGTTGTTGTAGGGTCACCCAAGATGGCGGCCGCGGCAGTGCCCATGTCTCCGAGGCCACCTGGGACACACAGGTGTGCATTAATTAATTAATTCATCTGTTAAAAGGGTTAGCTGCTGGTGATTAGGCAGTTTTATCTGTTTCTGCCATGTTAAACTGGGAAAACTTTCTCAGTTTTTAGAGAGAACCAAAGTTACTGTAGGGTCACCCAAGATGGCGGCCACAGTAACGCCCACGTCTCTGAGGGCACCTGGGACACACGGGTGGGCATTAATTAATTAATTCAGTGATTACACAGGATCACCTTCCATAATAAAGTGGGAAAACCAAAGTTACTGTAGGGTCACCCAAGATGGCGGCCACAGTAACGCCCACGTCTCTGAGGGCACCTGGGGACACAGGGGTGCATTAATTAATTAATTCATCTGTTAAAGGGGTTAGCTGCTGGTGATTAGGCAGTTTTATCTGTTACTTTTGTAATAAAGTGAGAAAATTTTCTGGTTTTGCAGAGAAAACCAAAGTTACTGTAGGGTCACCCATGTTTAGGGTCATCCGTGTTTAGAGTCACCCCAATGTTATTGTAGGGTGACCTTCCATAATCGAGTGTGAAAACTTCCTCTGTTTTTATGGAGAAAATCAACAGCCACCCAGCTTTACATCTCCTGTGTCTCACTATGGAATAAAATCCTCTAAAACCTCATTTAAACCTCATTTAAACCTCTTTTAAACCTTTTTTAGGACCTCTTTTAAACCTCTTTCCCCCCCAGATCCCCTGTAAGTGCCAGAAGCAGCAGCCACCCAATGTCTCTTGGTCAATGTCACCCAACCTCTTTTAAAACCTCATTTAAAACCTCATTTAAACTTCTTTTAAACCTTTTTTAGGACCTCTTTTAAACCTCTTTTAGGACCTCTTTTAAACCTCTTTTCCTCACTATGGAATAAAATCCTCTAATTTTAACCTCATTTAAAACCTCATTTAAAACCTCATTTAAACCTCTTTTAAACCTCTTTTAGGACCTCTTTTAAACCTCTTTCCCCCCCAGCCCCTGTAAGTGCCAGAAGCAGCAGCCACCCAATGTCTCACTATGGAACACCCTGTGCCTCACTATGGAATAAAATCCTCTAAAACCTCACTTAAAATCTCTTTTAAAACCTCATTTAAAACCTCATTTAAAACCTCATTTAAACCTCATTTCAAACCTAATTTTAAGCCTCTTTTAAACCCCTTTCCCTCCTGAGCCTCTGTGTTAGTGACAGAGCAGAGGCCACCCAGTTTTACATCTCCAGTGTCTCACTATGGAGTAAAATCCTCTAAAACCTCACTTAAAATCTCTTTTAAAACCTCATTTAAAACCTCATTTAAACCTCTTTTAAACCTCTTTTAGGACCTCTTTTAGAACCTCTTTCCCCCACCAGCATCCCTGTAAGTGCCAGAAGCAGCAGCCACCCAATGTCTCACTATGGAACACCCTGTGCCTCACTATGGAATAAAACCCTCTAAAACCTCATTTAAAACCTCATTAAAAACCTCTTTTAAAACCTCTTTTAGGACCTCTTTTAAACCCCTTTCACCCCTTCTTTCCCCTCCAGCCCCTCTCAGTAAGTGCCAGAAGCAGCAGCCACCCAAGGTCTCACTATGGAACACCCTGTGCCTCACTATGGAATAAAATCCTCACTTAAAATCTCACTTAAAACCTCATTTAAAACCTCATTTAAACCTCATTTAAACCTCATTTAAACCTCTTTTAAACCTCTTTTAGGACCTCTTTTAAGCCTCTTTCCCCCCCAGCCCCAGTAAGTGCCAGAAGCAGCAGCCACCCAGTCCTCCAGCGCCTGCTCCTCGTCGGACGAGTCGCGCTCGTGGGGCGGCCGCTTGCGGGGGGCCCTGCGCCGGGCACGGGGCTCTTCCTCCTCCTCCTCCTCCTCCTCCTCGTCCTCGTCGTGCCGGGGCTCCTCGGGGATGGAGTAGTGGCCGGTGTCGTCCATGCTGTCGCTGTCCTTGTCCCCGGAGCTGTCGCTGTCGCTGGCGCGGCCCCGCGCGGCCCCGGCGTCGTCGCCCGTCAGGCTCAGGCTCAGGTCGGACGCCTCCACCTCGATGCCCGAGGACGTCTCGCGGCCCTCCTCGGCTGACATGTCCTCGGGGCTGCTGGACAGGCTGCCTGGGGACAGGGGACATGGGGACACTGTCACCAGTGTCACTGTACTGCCTGGGGACATGGGAGTATGGCAGTGTCACCAGTGTCACACTGACACAGGGACATCACAGTGCCACCAGTGTCACACTGCCATGGGGACAGCTCAGTGACACCGGCCCTCCTGGGCTGACATGTCCTCGGGGCTGCTGGCCAGGCTGAGGGGACATGGGGACAGTGTGGTGGCACCATGGCTGGCACCATCCTATCACCACTGCAGTCACTTTGTCACCATCACTGTCATCACCACGGTCACTTTGTCACCATTGTTGCCACCCTTGGCACCCTCGCTGTCACCCTCGCTGCCAGCCCATCCCCATCACTGTCACCCTGCCAGCTCCACTGCCACCCCAGCTGTCCCCAGGCTGTCCCCAGCTGTCCCCTCACCGTTGACAATGTCCGTCCTGCCGTCCATGCTGCCGCCCTTGTCCGACATCACCGCCTGCCACGGGAATCCCTGCGGGGACACGGGGACATTGGGGACACTGGGGACATTGGGGACACACAGGGACATGGGGACACACAGGGACATTGGGGACATGGGGACACACAGGGACATGGGGACACACAGGGACATTGGGGACATGAGAGGACACGGGGACATTGGGGACATTGGGGACATTGGGGACATGGGGACACACAGGGACATTGGGGACATGAGAGGACATGGGGACACGGGGACATTGGGGACACACAGGGACATTGGGGACATGAGAGGACATGGGGACACACAGGGACATTGGGGACAGGGGGACATTGGGGACATGGGGACACACAGGGACATTGGGGACATTGGGGACATGAGAGGACATGGGGACACAGGGACATTGGGGACAGTGGGGACACACAGGGACATTGGGGACAGGGGGACATTGGGGACATTGGGGACATGGGGACACACAGGGACATTGGGGACATGGGGACATTGGGGACATGGGGACACACAGGGACATTGGGGACATTGGGGACACACAGGGACATTGGGGACACGAGAGGACACGGGGAAAGCATCCCGGGAAAATCCGATCCCAAGGAATTTGGGATTCTAAAAATCCATTTTGGAACATTCCCACACAAAATTCCCATTTTTCCACCTGCCACAGAGCCCCACAGGGTCGAGTTTGCTCCCAAAATCCAAATTTTCCATGGAAAATCCAGCTGGGAATGGTGGAGAACACCCAACCCTGGCTGGATTGTTCCCAAAATTCCCAATTTTCCATGGAAAATCCACCTGGGAATGGTGGAGAACACCCAAACCCAGCTCAGCATCCCAGGAAAAATCCAATCCTGAGAAATTTGGGATTCTAAAAATCCATTTTGGAACATTCCCACTAAACAAATAATCCAAATTTTCCATGGAAAATCCACCTGGGAATGGTGCAGAACACCCAAACCCAGCTCAGCATCCCAGGAAAATCCAATCCTGAGAAATTTGAGATTCTAAAAATCCATCTTTAAACACATTCCCACCCAAAATTCCCTCTGGAATCTCTCCATGAGAGCATTGTCAATCCCCCAGCTCCCCAAAAATCCCCATTTTAATGGAGCAAAGCCCTGGAATTCCATGGAATTCCATGGAAATTCTGCTGGAATCCCACAGAATTCCCTGGAATCCCAAACAACCCCAAAGGCCAGCACTGGAATTTCCCCCTCCCCCCTCAAACCTGAATTTTTGCCTCACAAAAATCCCAATCCTGGGAATTTTTTTGCTCCATTCCCAGGTGAGGGATCAGGAAGGAGATCCCAAATCCAGAGGGGAAGGGGGGGTGAAAAATGTGGGAATTGCAGGGAATGTTCCAGAAATCCTGGGATTCCTGAGGCTGCATCTGGACAGGCTCAGGCTGACGCTGCTGCTCCCAAAAATATCCCAAAAAACAAAAACAATCCCAGGGCATTCCAGAGCCTCTGGAGTGGGATCGGCCCTGCCCGGCCTCCTGCTGGCCCCAAAATGGGAGAAACTGGGAGAAAAAATGGGAGAAATTGGGGGAAAAAAAATGGGACAAACTGGGATAAAGTGGGAGAAACTGGGAGAAAAAAAATGGGAGAAAAAAGGGGATAAAATGGGAAACAAACTGGGATAAAGTGAGATAAACTGGGATAAAAACTGGAAGGAACTGGGATAAAATCGGGAGAAAACTGGGAGAAAAAGTGGAGGGAAATGTGGGATAACTGGGAGAAAAAAATGGATAAAAACTGGGAGAAAATGGGAGGGACTGGGAGAAAAAAGGGGATAAAATGGGAAAATAAAATGGGACAAACTGGGATAAAGTGGGAGAAACTGGGAGAAAAAATGGGATAAAAACTGGGAGAAAGTGGGAGAGAAACTGGGGGAAACTGGGCGATCCCAAACCCTCAGGAATGGAACCCCAAATCCTCTGGGATGGATCCCCCAAATCCTGTGGGATGGAGACCCCAAATACCCTGGGATGAAATCCCCAAATCCTTTGGGGTGGATCCCCCAAATCCTTTGAGGTGGATCCCCCAAATCCTTTAGGATGAAATCCCCAAATCCTTTGGGATGGAGACCCCAAATCCCACAGGAATAGAACCCCAAATCCCTTGGGATGGAACCCCAAATCCTTGGGATGGATCCCCTAAATTCTCTGGGATGGAGCCTCCAAATCCTTTAGGATGAAATCCCCAAATCCCTCAGGTGGATCCCCCAAATCCCACAGGATGGAGATCCAAAATCCTCTGGGGTGGAGCCCCCAAATCCTCAGGGATGAAATCCCCAAATCCTCTGGAGTGGATCTCTCAAATCCTTTGGGATGGATCCCCCAAATCCCTCAGGTGGATTCCCCAAATCCTCAGGGGTGGATCCCCCCAAATCCTTTGGGATGAAGACCCCAAATTCCTTGGGATGGATCCCCTAAATTCTCTGGGATGGAGACCCCAAATATCCTGGGATGAAATCCTCAAATCCTTTGGGGTGGATCCCCCAAATCCTTTAGGATGAAATCCCCAAATTCTTTGGGATGGATCCCACAAATCCTCTGGGGTGGAGACCCCAAATCCCAAAGGATGAAGCCCCAAATCCTTTGGAATGGAGCCCCCAAATCCTTTGGGATGGAGCCCCCAAATCCTTGAGATGGATCCCCCAAATTCTTTAGGATGAAATCCCCAAATCCTTTGGGATGGAGACCCCAAATCCCTTGGGATGGAACCCCAAATCCCTTGGGATGGAACCCCAAATCCTTGGGATGGATCCCCTAAATTCTCTGTGATGGAGCCTCCAAGTCCTTTAGGATGAAATCCCCAAATCTCTCAGGAGGGAGCCCCCAAATTCCACAGGATGGATCCCCCAAATTCTTTGGGATGGAGCCCCCAAATCTCTTGGGATGGAGACCCCAAATACCCTGGGATGAAATCCCCAAATCCTTTGGGGTGGATCCCCCAAATTCTTTAGGATGAAATCCCCAAATTCTTTGGGATGGATCCCCCAAATCCCTTGGGATGGAACCCCAAATCCTTTGGGATAGAGCCCCCAAATCCTCTGGGGTGGAGACCCCAAATCCTTAAGGATGAAATCCCCAAATCCCTTGGGATGGAACCCCAAATCCTTTAGGATGGAGCCCCTATATTCTCTGGGATGGAGCCCCCAAATCCTTTAGGATGAAATCCCCAAATTCTTTGGGATGGATCCCCCAAATCCCTCGGGATGGATCCCCCAAATTCTTTGGGATAGAGCCCCCAAATCCTCTGGGGTGGGTCCCCCAAATCCCCTGGGATGAAATCCCCAAATCCTTTGGGATGGATCCCCCAAATCCTCTGGGGTGGAGACCCCAAATCCCAAAGGATGAAGCCCCAAATCCTTTGGGATGGATCCCCCAAATCCTTTGGGATGGAATCCCCAAATTCTTTGGGATGGAGCCCCCAAATCCTTTAGGGTGGAGCCCCCAAATCCCACAGGAATGGAACCCAAAATCCCTTGGGATGGAACCCCAAATCCTTTCAGATGAAATCCCCAAATCCCTCAGGATGGAGATCCCAAATCCCCTTGGGATGGATTCCCAGGAGTTTCCAAAATCCTGGAGAAACCCCAAAACCCCAAAAGTCCCCCCAAAAATCCCAAAAGTCCCCCCAAATCCCCAGCGCACTCACCTGGGCCAGGTGCCGGGGACAGCGGGGCTGGAGCTGGGGGAGCACGGGGTCAAAGGTCAGGAACCCCCAATTTTGGGGACCCCCCCATCCCTGGGAACCCCCCCAATCCCTGGGGAACCCCCCCAGATTTCTGGGATCCCCCCAGGTTTTTGGGAATCCTCTCAATTCCTAAAAAATCCCAAATTTTGGGGACCTTCCCAATCATTGGAGACCCCTCTGATCCTTGGGAATTCCCAAATTTTGGGGACCCCCCACTGATCTCTGGAGACCCCAAATTTTGGGGGAACCCCCCTTGATCCCCCAAAAAAATCTCCTCCATCCCTGCGGACCCCAAATTTTTGAGGGTCCCCAAAATTTCAGGGATTCCCTCCAAAACCTCCACGACCTTTCCCAGATTTCCCCTTCCAATCTCAGGGGACCCCAGAAAAATCTCTGGGACCCCTTTAAAAAATATTCAGAGACCCCTCCCAAAATCTTGGGGGTCACCCCAAAAATTTCCAGACCCCAAAAATCTCAGGGGATCCCCAAAGTCTCAGGGACTCCCTCAAAAAGCCTCAAAATCCCCAAAAAAATCCCCCCAGAACACCCCAAAAACCTCCCTAAGAGGCTCTCCCAAAGGCTCAGGGAACCCCAAAAAAAACCTCAAGGGTCCCCCAAACACCCCCAAAAAACTCAAGGGCTCCCCCAAAGGCGCAGGGACCCCCAAAACCTCCTCAAAAACCCCCAAAAAACCCCCAGGGATCCCCCAAAAACCTCCAAGGAGCCCCCAAAACCCCCTCAAAACCCCAAGGACTCCCCCAGAGGCCCCAAGGGCCCCCTCAGGACCCCCCAAACCCCTCAGGGTCCCCTCAGAACACCCCAAAAAACACAAGGACCTCACTAAGGGGTTCCCAAAGGCACAGGGGCCCCCAAAACCCCCTCAAAAACCCCAAAAATCCCCAAGGATCCCCCAAAAACCCCAAGGACTCCCCTAAGGGACCTCCCTAGAGGCCCCAAGGGCCCCCCCAGGATCCCCCAAACCCCCTCAGGGTCCCCTCAGAACACCCCAAAAAACACAAGGACCCCTATAAGGGATCCCCCAAAGGCCTAAGGACCCCCAAAACCCCCCAAAAACCCCAAAAAAACCCCGGGGATCCCCAAAAAACCTCCAAGGAGCCCCCAAAACCCCAAGGGCTCCCCTAAGGACTCCCCCAGAGGCCCCAAGGGCCCCCTCAGGACCCCCCAGGACACCCCAAAAACGCCAAGAACCCCCCAAAATCCCCTCAAAACCCTCTCGGAGCCCCCAAAATCCCAAGGACTCCCATAAGGAACTGCCCCAAAGGCCCCAAGGGCCCCCTCAGAATCCCCTGAACCCCCTCAGGGCTCCCCCAAACCCCTTCAGGACCCCCCAAAACCCCTCAGGCTCCCTCAGAGCCTCCCCCAGCCCCTCCCCGAACTCTCGGTGTCCCCCCCGAGCTCTCCCCGCCCCTCCCGCGATCCCGCCCCGGAGCCGGGACAGGCCCGAACCCGCGGGGGCCGCGGCCGTAGCGGGCCCGGCGGGGGCCGCGCACCGACCCGAGCGTCCCGGAGGCTCCCGGCAGGGTCCCGGACGGTGCCGGGGGGCGCGGCCGAGCTCAGTGGCGGCCGCCGCGGGTCCCCCCGGCCGCTCCAGAGCCGGCCCCGGGACCGGGCCCCGCCGCCGCCATCTTTAACGCGCCGCCCCCGCCGCCGCCGCCTCGCTTGGCGGTACCGGGCGACGCTTTTGCGGCACCGCGGGCGCCGCTTTACGGCAGCGGCCGTTGCGCGATGGCGGCGGGAGCGGCCCCCCTCCCTCACAGCGGGCGTTGCCATGGGAACGGCGCCCCCCCCTCACACACCAACCCCGTTATTGGGGGGCGCTGTGGGGTCCCAATGGGGTTACAGTGGGTTATTGGGTCATTATAGGGTCACCAGTGGGTTATAGGGTCATTATAGGGTCATCACAATGTTATTGTAGGGTCACCCCTGTTTAGGGTCACTGTAGGGTCACCAGTGGGGTTATAGAACCATTATGGGGTCACCAGTGGGGTTATAGGGTCACCAGTGGGGTTATAGGGTCACCCCTGTTTAGGGTCACTCTAGGGTCACCAATGTTATTGTAAGGTCCCTAGTGGGGTTATAGGGCCACCCCTGTTTGGGGTCACTGTAGGGTCACCAGTGGGGTTATAGGACCATTATAGGGGCACCAGGGGGATTATGGGGTCATTATAGGATCATCCCAATGTTATTGTAGGGTCACCCCTGTTTAGGGTCACTGTAGGGTCACCAGTGGGGTTATAAGATCATTACAGGGTCACCAGTGGGGTTATAGGGTCACCCTGTGTTATAGGGTCACCCCTGTTTAGGGGTCCCAGTGGGATTCCAATGGGTTATAGGGGCACTGTGGGGTCAGCAATGGGGTTATGGGGCCATTATAGGGGCACCAGGGGGGTTATGGGGTCATTATAGGATCATCTCAATGTTATTGTAGGGTCACACATGTATAGGGTCACCGCAGGGTCAGCAATGGGGTTATGGGGTCACCCTGTGTTATAGGGTCACCCATGGGGTTATGGGGTCATTATAGGGTCCACAGTGGGGTTAGAGGGGCACTATAGGGTCACCCCTGTTTAGGGTCACTGTAGGGTCACCAATGGGGTTATAGGGTCATCATAGGGTCACCCCTGTGTTATTGTAGGGTCACCTGTGTTTAGGGTCACTGTGGGGTCAGCAGTGGGGTTATGGGGTCATTATAGGGTCACCCCCAGTGTTATTGAAGGGTCACACATGTATAGGGTCACTGCAGGGTCACAATGTCATTGTAAGGTCCCCGGTGGGGTTATAGGGTCACTCCTGTTTGGGGACACTGCTGTCCCCCCCAATGTTGTTGTAGGGTCACCCCTGCTTTGGGTCACTTTGACCCCCCCCCTCCAATGCCCCTATAGGGTCATCCCAGCCCTGCAGGGTCCCCAGTGTCCCATAGTATCCCAAATGTCCCCCCAATGTCCTCAATGCCCCTATAGGGTCCTCAATGTTCCCATAGTGTCCCCCCCAATGTCCCTATAGGGTCCCCAATGTCCCCCCGTTGTCCCCAGTGTCCTCAATGTCCCTGTAGGGTCCCCAATGTCCCCCCAGTGTCCCCAATGTCCCTATAGGGTCCCCAATGTCTCCTCAGTGTCCCCACAATGTCCCCCCATTGTCCCCAGTGTCCCCCCAATGTCCCTATAGGGTCCCCAATGTCCCTCCAGTGTCCCCAATGTCCCCCCAATGTCCCCCCAGTGTCCCCAGTGTCCTCAACGTCCCTGTAGGGTCCCTGTAGTGTCCCCCCAATGTCCCTATAGGGTCCCCAATGTTCCCCCAGTGACCCCTCAGTGTCCCCCCAGTGTCCCCTCAGTGTCCCCACTGTCCCCACTGTCCCTGTAGGGTCCCCCCAATGTCCCCCCATTGTCCCCCCAATGCCCCCCCATTGTCCCCCAGTGTCTCCTCAGTGTCCCCACTGTCCCCAGTGTCCCTGTAGTGTCCCCAGTGTCCCCCCCCAATGTCCCTATAGGGTCCCCAATGTCCCCCCAGTGTCCCCAATGTCCCCCAATGTCCTCCCAGTGTCCTCCCAGTGTCCCCCAATGTCCCCTCAGTGTCCCCACTGTCCCCAGTGTCCCTGTAGGGTCCCCCCAATGTCCCCCACATGTCCCCCCAGTGTCCCCTCAGTGTCCCCCCAATGTCCCCTCAGTGTCCCCAATGTCCCCCAGTGTCCCCAGTGTCCCCAGTGTCCCCTCAATGTCCCCTCAGTGTTGCTGAGCAGGCACAGCCGTTCCCGTCACCATCTCTTTATTGGGGTCACCGGGGGGTGAGGGGGGGACACCTCCCCACATTGGGGGGGTCCCTGCGCCCCCCACCCCAAAAAAACCCCAAAATTGGGGTGGGGGGGAGGCGCCAACCCCACTGCTGGGCTCCTCTGCACCCCCTTTATGGGGCCAGGGCACCCCAAATCCGGGGGGCACCCCAAAGCCGGGGGGCACCCCAAATCCATGGGGGCACCCCAAATCCGGGGGGCACCCCAAAGCCATGGGGCACCCCAAATCCATGGGGAGGACACCCCAAATCTGTGGGGTCACCCCAAACGTGCCCTACATGAGGCGGCACTGCTCCCCTGTGAGGTTCAGTCCTGGCGGCTGTGGGGGGACATTGGGGTCACCCCAAATCTGTGGGGTCACCCCAAATCCCACAGGGGTGCCCCATAGCCATGGGACACCCCAAATCCATGGGGGGAACCCCAAATCCCAGAGGGGTACCCCAAAGCTGGGGGGGAACCCCAAATCTATGGGGTCATCCCAGTTCTATGGGATCACTCCAAAGCTGGGGGGGGACACCCCAAATCTTTTGGAGTCATCCCAATTCTGTGGGATCACCTCAAATCTACAGGATTTCCCCAAACTTTATGAGGTCACCCCCAAATCTTTTGTGGTCCCCCCCAATTCTATGGGATCACCTGAAATGTATGAGGTGACCCCAATTCTTTTAGGATCTCCCCGAGTTCCACGAGGTCACCCCCAAATCCTTTGGGGTCCCCCCAGTTCTATGGGACCACCCCAGTTTTTTAGGACCACCCCTATTTTAATGGGATGTCCCCAATTCTATGGGACCACCCCAAAGCCTTTGGGTGACCCCAAACCCCTCAGGGTGTCCCCAAACACTCACCGTGTCCCCTGCCAGCTCCTTGGGGGGGTGGCCCAGGTCCTGCAGCTGTGAGGGGACACAGAGGGGACAGAGGGACATGGGGGGACATGGGGACACAGAGGGGACAGAGGGACATGGGGAGGGTCAGAGGGGACACAGGGACACAGAGGGGACAGAGGGACATGGGGAGGACATGAGGACACAGAGGGGACACAGAGGGGACATTGGGGTGGACATGGGGGGCACAGAGGGACATTGGAGGGACAGAGGGACATGGGGGGACATGGGGACATGAGAGGGACACACAGGACAGAGGGACATGGGGAGGGTCAGAGGGGACACAGAGGGGACATGGGGACATTGGAGGGACACAGAGGGGACATGGGGACATTGGAGGGACAGACAGGACAGAGGGACATTGGAGGGACAGAGGGGACATTGGGGGGGACATGGGGGGCACAGAGGGACATTGGAGGGACAGAGGGACATGGAGGGGGGACATGGGGACACAGAGGGGACAGACAGGACAGAGGGACATGGGGAGGGTCAGAGGGGACACAGGGACACAGAGGGGACATGAGGACATCCAGGAGGTTCAGAGAGACACGGAGGGGAGGACATGGAGGGGACCCAGGGACACTGGGGGGGGACAGAAGGAGGGGACAGAGGGACACGAGGAGGACACAGGGACATGGGGGGAATGACATGGAGGGGACCCAGAGCCCTGGGGGGGTGACACGGAGGTGACCCATGGACCCAGGGTGATCACAGGGACACGGGGGTGACACAGAGAGGATCCAGGGTTGACACAGAGGGGACACGGAGGTGGCACAAAACCCCCAGGGGGTGACATGGAGGTGACCCAGGGCCCAAGGGGAGGGTCAGAGGGACACGGGGGTGACACAGGGGTGACACGGAGGTGACACAGAGGTGACACGGGGCCCAAGGGGAGGGTCAGAGGTACACGGGGGTGACATGGAGGTGACACGGGGGTGACCCATGGACCCAGGGTGATCACAGGGACACGGGGGTGACACAGAGAGGACCCAGGGTTGACACAGAGGGGACACGGGGGTGACACGGAGGTGACCCAGGGCCCAAGGGGAGGGTCAGAGGGACACAGGGGTGACACGGGGGTGACACGGAGGTGACACGGGGGTGACACACAGGTGACACACAGGTGGCCCTCCAGCCCCACCTGCTGCATCAGGTCCAGCAGGGTCTCGAAGCGCTCCCGGCGCTGCCCCTCGGGCTCCTCGGGCCGCTCCCGCTCCAGCTCCGCGCAGATCCGCAGCATCAGCGCCTGCTGCTGGCTGAACCGCGCCCGCTGCTCCGGCGGCAGCGAGCCCTCGTGCTGCCGGAGCCACTCCGGGTACTGGGGACAGCAGGGGACAGTGAGGGGACACCGGGGTCACTGCAGGATCCCCCAAATCTCAGCCAATCCCAGCCCCATCAGCACCCGCTGCTCCGGGGGCAGGGTCCCCTCGTGCTGCCGGAGCCACTCCGGGTACTGGGGACAGCCAGGGACAGTGAGGGGACCCCCAAATCCCCCATGGAACCCCAAATCCCAGCCCCATCAGCCCCTGCTGCGCCCTGAACTGTGCCCGCTGTTCTGGGGACAGGGACCCCTCGTGCTGCTGGAGCCACTCTGGGGACCGGGGACACCCAGGGGACATTGAGGGGACAGTGAGGGAACCCCCAAATCCCCCATGGAACCCCCAAATCCCAGCCATGGAATCCCCAAATCCCCCATGGAAACCCCAAATCCCAGCCATGGAAACCCCAAATCCCCCATGGAAACCCCAAATCCCAGCCAATCCCAGCCCCATCAGCCCTGAACTGTGCTGGGGACAGGGACTCCTTGTGCTGCCACAGCCACTCTGATACTGGGGACATTGAGGGGACAGTGAGGGGACAGTGGAGTCACTGTAGGAACCCTCAAATCCCCCAGGGAACCCCCAAATCCCCTATGGGACCCCCAGATCCCAGCCCACTCAGCGCCCCAAATTGCACCCGCTGCTCTGGGGACAGGGACCCCTCGTGCTGCCACAGCCACTCTGATACTGGGGACACCCAGGGGACAGTGAGGGGACAATGGGGTCACTGCAGGAACCCCCAAATCTCCCATGGAACCCCCAAATCCCAGCCAATCCCAGCCCCTCAGTGCCCCAAACTGCTCCGGGGACAGGGACCCCTCGTGCTGCCACAGCCACTCCGGGTATGTCCCCATGACTCCCCTGAGTTTCCCACACCCCAAAAAATTTCGGGGACTCCCCCCAGGTTTTTTGGGGTGCCCTCCCGTTTTCTGGGGTCCCACCTTCTCCGTGATCTCCTTGAGGGAGGGGTAGAGCACGTCCTTGGACAGCAGGGACTCCATGATGTCCCCATGACTCCCCGGAGTTTCCCACACCCCAAAGGATCCCTCCAGGATTTCAGGAACCCTCCCAGGTTTTCTGGGGTGCCCTCCTCAGGTTTTTTAGGGGTGCCCTCCCGGTTTTTGGGGTTTTTGGGGTCCCACCTTCTCAGTGATCTCCTTGAGGGAGGGGTAGAGCACATCCTTGGACAGCAGGGACTGCATGATGTCCCCATGACTCCCTTGAGTTTCCCACTCATCCCTCCAGGATTTTGGGGACTCCCCCAGGTTTTTTGGGGTGCCCTCCCGGCTTTTGGGGTTTTTGGGGTCCCACCTTCTCGGTGATCTCCTTGAGGGAGGGGTAGAGCACATCCTTGGACAGCAGGGACTGCATGATGTCCCCATGACTCCCCTGAGTTTCCCACACCCCAAAGGATCCCTCCAGGATTTCAGGAACCCTCCCAGGTTTTCTGGGGTGCCCTCCTCAGGTATTTTGGGGTGCCCTCCTCAGGTTTTTTGGGGTGCCCCCCCAGTTTCTGGGGTTTTTGGGGTCCCACCTTCTCAGTGATCTCCTTGAGGGAGGGGTAGAGCACGTCCTTGGACAGCAGGGACTCCATGATGTCCCCATGACTCCCTTGAGTTTCCCACTCATCCCTCCAAGATTTTGGGGACTCCCCCAGGTTTTTTGGGGTGCCCTCCCAGTTTCTGGGGTTTTTGGGGTCCCACCTTCTCGGCGATCTCCTTGAGGGAGGGGTAGAGCACGTCCTTGGACAGCAAGGATTCCATGATGTCCCCATGACTCCCCGGAGTTTCCCACACCCCAAAGGATCCCTCCAGGATTTTGGGGACTCCCCCAGGTTTTCTGGGGTGCCCTCCTCAGTTTTTTTTGGGGTGCCCTTATGGTTTTTGGGGTCCCACCTTCTCGGTGACCTCCTTGAAGGAGGGGTAGAGCACGTCCTTGGACAGCAGGGACTGCATGATGTCCCCATGACTCCCTTGAGTTTCCCACTCATCCCTCCAGGATTTTGGGGACTCCCCCAGGTTTTCTGGGGTGCCCTCCTCAGGTTTTTTGGGGTGTCCTCCCGGTTTTTGGGGTCCCACCTTCTCGGTGATCTCCTTGAGGGAGGGGTAGAGACATCCTTGGACAGCAGGGACTGCATGATGTCCCCATGACTCCCTTGAGTTTCCCACTCATCCCTCCAGGATTTTGGGGACTCCCCCAGGTTTTTTGGGGTGCCCTCCCGGTTTTTGGGGTTTTTGGGGTCCCACCTTCTCGGTGATCTCCTTGAGGGAGGGGTAGAGCACGTCCTTGGACAGCAGGGACTCCATGATGCTGCGCATGACGGGCAGGACGCCGTCGCCGCTGCTCTCGTCCAGCCCCAGCCCCTCCAGGGCCTTGGCCAGCTCCTCCTCGGATCCCGGGGAGTTCTGCGGGACCCCCGGGACCCCGTCAGCCCCCCGGGACCCCCGGGACACCCCCGGGACCCCCGGGAAGGGCTGCAGGGAGGGAGGGAGGGGTACCTGGAGGTCGTTGGCGTTCTTGGCCAGCCCGCTCAGCGTCTCCTTGAGGCAGGAGGTGAATTCCTGCTGCGAGGCCGCGTCGCTGCCTGCGGGGTGAGATGGATTTGGGGTGGGATTGGGGTGGATTTGGGGTTGGGGTGGGGTTGGGATTGGGGTGGGAATGGGAATAGGAATGGGGATGGGATGGGGTGGAATGGGAATGGGGTTGGGATGGATTTGGGATTGGGATTGGGATGGATTTGGGATTGAGATGGGGTGGGAATGGGCTTGGGGTGGATTTAGGATTGGGGTTCGGATGGGAATGGGGTTGGGATGGGAATGGGATGGATTTGGGGTTGGGATAGATTTGGGATGGATTTGAAATGGGGTTGAGAATGTGAAAGGGGTAGGAATGGGTTGGGAATGGGGGGCAATTGGTCTTGGGATGGAGTGGGATGGATTTGGGATTGGGATTGGGATGGGGTTGAGATTGGGATGGGGTTGGGAATGGAGTGGGAATGGGTTTGGGATGGGGATGGGGTTGGGGATGGGGTTGGGATGGGAATGGAGTTGGGAATGGGATAGATTTGGGTTTGGGATAGCTTTGGAATGGATTTGGGATGGGGTTGGGAACGGGGGGCAATTGGGCTTGGGATGGGGTTGGCAATAGGAATAGGATGGGGTTGGGATGGAGGATAATGGGAATAATGCAGGGTCCCGCTGAGGTGCTGTCCCCAATCCCAAACAGGGGAGCAACTCCAGATGGAATTAGGGATTGGGAATAATGGGAATAATGCAGGATCCTGCTGGAGTTCTGCCCCCAATCCCAAACAGATGAACACCTCCATTTGGGATTAGGATTGGGGATAACCAGGGCTGTGATCCCCCCCTATCCCCCCAACACCCACCGACTTTGCCAGCAGCCTCTGAGAGCTTCTGGAACTGCTCCACCAGCTGTGGCTCCTGCCGTGCCAGCTCCTGCATGGCCTCCTGGAACTCAGCTGCTGCCTGCGCCGCCAGCTCGCCCTCAAAGAGCTCCTGGAAGAACCTTTCCTGCGAGGAGAACAGCGAGTCCTGCCCAGCACGGCCTAGCACGGCCCCAGGGAGGGCACACACAAAGAGGGGCCGGGGTTTTGGGGTGCTCACCTTGGCGGAGTCGGCGGCTGAGGGAGGGGAAGGGGGGCAGGAGGAGCTGGCAGGGGCAGGGGGCGCGGGGCGGCTGCGCTCGAAGTCGTCCAGGGCACCTGAGGGGGAAATTGGGGTCAGGGGGGGCAGAAATGGGGGTGAAGCCCCACAGGGAGGTCATGGGCACCCCCAGTGGAATGGGTGTGGTAAAGTGTACGGCAAAAATTGCACCCCGATAATCCCTATCCCTAAAACTGCACACCAATAACCCCTACCTGTGACTGCACGCCAAAAACTGCACCCCAATAACCTCTACTCAAAAACTGCAGCCCAGAAACTGCACCCCAATAACTCCTACCTCTGATTGCACCCCCAAACTGTACCCCAGTTACCTCTACCCCTAATTACACCCCAAAGTTGCACCCCAATAACCCCTACCTCTAACTGCACCCCAATAACTCCCATCCCAACTGAACCCAAATAAGTGCACCCCAAAACCCTCATTCCCCTGTACTCCCATAACCTCCAGGCTCCCCCCAGAACCCCAACAACCCCCAGACCCCAACAACCCTCAGACCCCCTCTCACCCCAATGACCTCCCCGGTCCCTCACGACCCCCAGCCTCTCACGAACCCCCCCTCACCCCAATAACCCCCAGACCCCATTCACCCCAGTGACCCCCCAGCCTCTCACGACCCTCGGCCCCTCACGACTCCCCTCACCCCAGTGACCCCCAGACCCCAATAACCCCCAGACCCCCCCCTCACCCCACTGACCCTCAGCCCCTCACGACCCCCAGACCCCAATAACCCCCAGACCCCCCCTCATTCCACTGACCCTCACCCCAATGTCCCCCCCAGCCCCTCACAACCCCCGGTTCCCCCCCGCTCCCCTCTCACCCCAATGACCCCCGGCCCCCCTCACCCCCCATCGCTCCCAACGCCCCGCAGCCTCCCCACACCCCGCTGACCCCCAGGCCCCTCCGGTCCCTCCGGTCCCCTCCGGGCCCCACTCACTCTCCAGCAGCTCCTCCAACTCCGCGTCGGGCCCCGGGCCCGGGCCCGGCTCCGCCGCCATCTTGGCCCGCTCCGCCCTGCGCCGCCAGGGGGCGCTGCCGCGGGACACGCCCCTTCCCGCCCACGGGGACACGCCCCTCCCGGAAAAC
The DNA here is from genome assembly GCF_028769735.1 of Zonotrichia leucophrys gambelii. Taxonomy (NCBI): domain Eukaryota; kingdom Metazoa; phylum Chordata; class Aves; order Passeriformes; family Passerellidae; genus Zonotrichia; species Zonotrichia leucophrys. Next base: position 2,447,072 of record NC_088194.1, on the reverse strand, counting down.
CCGGAACGGAATGGGGAACGGGAACGAGAATCGCCCCAGAGGACACGCCCCCCCCGGGAAACCCGGAACGGAATCGGGAACGGGAACGAGAATCGCCCCAGAGGACACGCCCCCCGGAAAACCCGGAACGGAATCAGGAACGGGAACCGCCCCAAAAGGACACTCCCCCTCCGCTGGCCACGCCCCCTCCCAGAAAACCCGGAACGGATTTAGGAATGGGAATGGGAGCGGGAACCGGAATGAGGACTGGAATGGGAATGGGAATAGGAATGGGAGTGGGAATGGAAATGGGAAATGGGAAATGGGAACGGGAGAGGGAACGGGAATGGGAAAATGAACAGGACTGGGAACAGGAATGGGAACAGGAATGGGAATGGGAGCGGGTACAGGAATGGAAATGGCAACGGGAATGGGAGTGGGAAATGGGAGCAGGAAAAGGAGCGGGAATGGGAACGGGAACAGGAAAGGGATTGGGAATGGGAACGGGAGCAGGAAAAGGAGCGAGAATGGGAATGTAAATGGGAATGGGAGCAGGAATGGGATTGGGATTGGGATCGGGAGCAGGAACAGGAACGGGAACGGGAATGGGAATGGGAATGGAAGCAGGGACTGGGGTTGGGAACAGGAACCGGGACCGGGAACCGTGACTGGGAGCCCCATCCCAAATGTTGGGGTCCTGCTCCCTGAAGTCCCAGATTTTGGGGTCGCAGAACTTGCACCTCCCAGTTTTGGGTCCTGAATTTTGGGATCCCAGACCTTGCACCTCCCATTTTTGGGGTCCCAGCAAGGGACAAAGCAAGGAACAACCCCAGTGCGTCCCAGGGGGTTTGGGACGGACCCTGAGCCCCCCAAAACCACCGGGACCCTCCTGGGGACCCCCTCCCACATTCCCGGGCGGGGTTGGGGCAGGGCGGGCTCGGTCCCAGCCAGGATTTGGGGACAAGAATTGAATTTATTGTGCAGAAAAATGGAAAATGTGACAGAAATCAAAGTTTAACTTTCATTCCTTCCATCGGGGGAGGGCTCCGCTCGCTGGGACCACCCTGGGGTGTCCCCAAACCCCCAGAGTGTCCCCAAAACCCCCCTGGGGTCACTCTGGGCTCGTTCTTGGGATTGTCCCAAATTCCCACGGCTCAGAGGGACAGAGGGACAGGGGACGGAGACAGGTCCTGGTGGCCACAAGGAGGGGACAAGGCCAGCTGCCAGCAGCTTGTGGTGGCCACGGTCACAAGGGACAGGGAGGGGACAGGGCCATGGGCAGGGTGGGCACCCACAGGACGAGGGGACACCACGCGTGTGGCTGTCCCCAGTGCCACCCAGTGCCACCCCCGGTGTCACAGCATGGTCTCATCAATGTCACTGCTGTCCTCTGGGTGGCATTTGAGGACCCAGTGCCACCCCCGGTGCCACCCCGGTGTCACAGCACGTTCTCGTGGATGTCACCACTGTCCCCAGGGTGGCATTTGGGGACCTGGCAGCTTCCTGAGGGGTGGCACTTGGGGACCCAGTGTCACCCCAGTGTCACTGCTGTCCCCTGGGTGGCATTTAGGACCCTGTGCCACCCCTTGGTGCCACCCCGGTGTCACAGCACGTTCTCGTAGTCCCCGCTGTCCCCCAGGTGCCACCTCGGTGCCCGCAGCTCCGCGTAGGTCACCTGGGGCTCCTCGGGGGTGACACTTGGGGACCCTGCGGGAGACACCGGTGCCACCCAGTGCCACCCATGGGTGCCACGTCCCTGTGCCCGCACTCCTTCCATCTCCTGGGTGGCATTTGGGGACCGTGTGCCCCCCCCCGTGCCACCCCCGGTGCCACCCAGTGTCTCCCAGTGTCCCACAGTGTCCCCAAGTATCACCTAGTGCCACCCCCAATGTCCCCCAGTGCCACCCCCAGTGTCCCCCAGTGCTACCCAGTGTCCCCCCGTGACGCCAATTGCCACCCCAGTGTCCCCCAGTGTCTCCCAGTGCCACCCCGTGTCACCCCCAGTGCCACCTCAGTGTCCCTCGGTGTCACCCCTGGTGCCAACCTCAGTGCCACCCCAGTGTCACAGCACATTCCCATCAATGTCACCACTGTCCCCTGGGTACCATCTGGGGACCCAGCATCTCCCTGGGGGTGGCATTTGGGACCCTGGTGCCGCCCCCAATGCCACCCCCAGTGCCACCCCCGGTGCCACCCCCGTGCCACCCGCTGTCCCCACTCACCCGCTGCCCTGGCCGTGGGCACCACGTGGCTGTAGAGCACCTCCTCCCCCTCAAGGGACACCACGGGGGTCCTGCAGGGACAATGGGGACAGGGGTGTGGCCTCCAGGTGGCATTTGGGGACATGGGGACACCCCCGGGCCCCTCCCCCACTCACCTGTCCTGGGGCATCCTGGGGGCTGCGGGAAAGGGGGGGTGACAATGGGGTGACAAGGGGGTCAGGGGTCCTAAAATTGTCCCCATTGTCCCTCCATTGTCCCCCCCATTGTCCCTCCATTGTCTCCTCATTGCCACCCACCTCATTGTCCCCATTGTCCCCATTGTCCCCATTGTCTCCACCCCATTGTCTTCATTGTCACTGCATTGTCCCCACTCCACCGTCCCCATTGTCCCCCCCATTGTCCCCATCCCACTGTCCCCATTGTCCCCCCATTCTCCCCACTGTCAGCATTGTCCGTATTGTCACCCACCCCATTGTCCCCATTGTCCCCCCATTGTCCCCTCTGTCCCCACCCCTGTGTCCCCATTGTCCCCCACCCCATTGTCCCCATTGTTCCCCACCCCATGGTCCCCATTGTCCCCACCCCATTGCCCCCATTGCCCCCATTGCCCCCATTGTCCCCAGTGTCCCCACTGTCCCCACCCCATTGTCCCCATTGTTCCCCACCCCATTGTCCCCACTGTCCCCCACCCCATGGTCCTCATTGCCCCATCCCCATTGTCCCCATTGTCCCCCTCCATTACTCCCCCATTTCCCCCCCCATTGTCCCCACTGTCCCCATTGTCCCCACCCCATTGTCCCCATTGTCCCCACAGTGTCACCCACCGCGGCGGTGGCACCGCTGCCAGCCCACGATGGCCGCCCCGAGCAGGACCAAGGCCAGGAGGGAGCTGCCAACCCCTGCGGCCACTGCTGGGGACAGAGGGGACACTTTGGGGTCACCCAGGGTGGGCTGCCCCCCCCTGTGACCCCGAGTGATGCCACCTGTGCCCTGTCACCTCCGTGTCACCTCCAGGGACAAACCCAGGATTCCAAGACCCCCACAATATCCCCGAGTGCCATCACCTGTGTCCCTGTGTCCCCACGTTGTCACCTCCAGTGCCAGCTCAGGGCTGAATGCCCGGAACACGCGGTGCCCGTCCTGTCCCAGCTGGTTGGTGGCCACGCACTGGTAGGTGCCCGAATGTCCCACAGCGATGTCCCTGAGCTCCAGGAGGGGACCCCGGGCCACCTCCTGCCCGTTGTGCAGCCAGGTGAAGGTGACAGGGGCTGAGCCCACCTGCACTGAGCAGCGCAGGGTCACGTTGTCACCTGTGTGCACCTGGTGTGCCAGGGGACCGGGGGTGATGGTGGCATTGGCCACGGGCACTGTGGGGACACAGGACAGAGGGTGATGGTGGCATTGATCATTGGCACTGTGGGGACACAGGACAGAGGGTGATGGTGGCATTGGCCACGGGCACTGCGGGGACACAGGACAGAGGGTGATGGTGGCATTGACCATTGGCACTGTGGGGACACAGGACAGAAGGTGATGGTGGCATTGACCATTGGCACTGTGGGGACACAGGGCTGAGGGTGATGGTGGCATTGGCCACGGGCACTGTGGGGACACAGACAGGGGACCAGGGGTGATGGTGGCATTGACCATGGGCACTCTGGGGACACAGGACAGACAGTGATGGTGGCATTGGCCACGGGCACTGTGGGGACACAGCAGGGACAGAGGGTGATGGTGGCATTGGCCACAGGCACTGCGGGGACACAGGACAGAGGGTGATGGTGGCATTGGCCACGGGCACTGCAGGGACACAGACAGGGGTGGCACTGGGTGAGGTGGGATGGGGGTGCCATGGTGGGGTCATCCCCATCCCGAGGGTCCCGCTCACCCAGGACGGTGACATTCATGGTGTCACTCTCGGCCACGCTGTCCCCATCGCTGACCCGGCACCGGTACTGGCCGCTGTCATTGTCCCCAACGTGTCCCAGCTCCAGGCGGGTGCCGGTGCCCAGCGGTGCCCCCGAGCCCTCCCGGTGCCAGGAGAAGGACAGGGGACCTGTCCCCGCGGCCACCGCACAGCTCAGCACCAGGCTGTCCCCAAGTGCCACCTGTCCCCCGGGGGGCTGCGCTGACAGGGACACCCCCGAGGGTGGGATCCCTGCAGGAGGAGGGGACACCAGGGGACAATGAGGGACATGGGGGGGGCAGAGAGGGGCAGGGGGACCCCAGGAAGGGAGGGGCGTGCAGAGATTGGGGGGCTTGGAAATAGGAGGGGATGGGGGGGACAGGGAGGGGACACCGGGAGAGGGAGGGGGGTGACACCAGGGAGGGGTGAGGGGACACAGACAGGGATGGGGGGACTTGGGGACAGTGAGGGGGGACTGGGGACAGAGATGAGGGGACTGGGGACAGAGATGAGGGGACTGGGGACAGGGATGGGGGACCCGGGGCAGGGATGGAGGGACATGGGGACAGTGGGAGGGGACCCAGGGAGGGGTGGGAGGACCGGGGACAGAGATGAGGGGACATAGGGACAGAGATGGGGGTCCCGGGCAGTAATGGGGGGACACGGAAAAGGTGTCGGGGAAGGATGGGGGTACCCAGAAAGAGCTGGGGGACCCAGGGTGGCACCCGGGAAAGGATGGGGGGACCCAGGGTGGCACCCAGGAAGGGATGGGGGACACGGGCCATGGTTGGGGGACCCGGGGAAGGATGGAAGGAGCTGGGGAGGGACCCGGGCAGAGATGGGGACACCAGGGGATGGTGTCAGGGAGGGCTGGGGGTCCCCAAGCAGGGCTGGGGGACCCGGGAGGGGACTCGGGAAAAGAGGGGGGGACCCGGCAAGGGATCCGGGGTGGGATGGGGGGACCCGAGGTGGGATCCGGGGTGGGATGGGGAGATGGGGGCAGTGATGGGAGAACCCGAGGAAGGACCTGGGTGGGCTGGGGGCAGCAAGTCAGGGCTGGGGGACTCAGGAAAGGTGTCAGGGAGGGCTGGGGGTCCCCAGGCAGTGCTGGGGGTCCCCAACTAGGGGATCGGGGAGGGATGTGGGGGCTCCCCGTGCCCATCCCCGCACTCACTGCGCACCGTGACGCTGAGCCGGGCGCTGCTCTTCCGCACGGTCCCACTCTGGGACTGCGCCTCACAGCTGTAATTCCCCGAGTGGGAGACCCCCACGGCGGGCAGCAGCAGCTGCGGGGACCCCTGCAGGACCCCCAGCACCCACCCGTCCCGGTAGAACAGGTACAGGAGGGGGGCTCGGGGCCGCAGGGGGCTGGGGGTGCTGCGGCAGCTGAGAGTCAGGGGGGACCCCACGGTGATCTCGGGGGGACCCTCCAGCACCAGCACTGGCACCGAGAAGAGCTCTGGAAGGAGAGGGGAGGGGATTTGTGAGCCTGAATCCCTGGGGAGGGGCTGTGGGGGTGTCGGGGTGGGGGCTGTGGGGGGCTCACCGTGCACTGTCACTGTCACCGGCGCTGACTCCTCCCACTCCCGGTATCCCACCCGGCCCTCGCAGCGGTAGCGGCCGCTGTGTTTCAGCTGCAGAGGGGACAGGGACAGCTCTGCGCCATCGCGGAGCCTCCCCAGTTCTGTCCCCTCGTGGTAGAAGGACACCAAGGTGACCGTGACGTTCCACCAGCCCCGGCAGCGCAGTGTCACCGTGTCCCCTTCCAGCAGCACCCATCCCGGCACCTGCAGCACCAGCGGGTCTGGGGACAGAGGGGACCTGTCACACCCGATGGCACCAGGACCCCCCACTGGAGGGTCCAGAGCACCAGGGGTCCCCAGTTCCAGCACTGGGATGTCCCCAGGGCAGGGGACAGGCTCTGGTCACACAGGAGGTGACCCAGGGAGCGGAGCCCACCCAGAGCGCTCGGGGTCCCTGCAGGTGCCAGGCTGGGGACATCCTGGGGACACCCAAACCCCTCTCACCGGCTGAGACTGTCACAGGGGGGCTGGGCCCAGTGCCGGGTCTGTCACACTCATAGGTGCCTCTCTCGGTGACAGTGAAGCTCTCCTGTCTCTTCTGCCACCAGCGCTTCCCATCCTTGTACCAGGTGGTGTCACCAGCAGTCCCCAAGCCCTGGCAGGTCAGTGTCACCCGGTCCCACAGCACCGCCGGCCTCCAGGGGGGCTTCACGAGGAGCTGGGTGGTCTGAGCACCTGCGGGTGACAGGGGACACCAGCCTGCCAGGGCCACCATGGGCACCTGTGGGTGACAGGGGACACCAGCCTGCCAGGGCCACCATGGGGCTGGGGACAGCAAGGTGGGACCATGGCATCCCCCGAGGACTCACCAACAAGGCCGAGGGTCTGGGCTGGAAGGGAGAAGGGACAGCGATCAGTGGGGGTGGCACCATGGGGACAGCAGCTCGGGGACACGGGGTGTGGGGCTGTCCCTGAGCTGTCCCCGTGGGGACAGAAGTTCTTGTGGGAAAGTGCTCGGGGACAGTCCCCAGCAGGTCTGGAGAGGCTCCCAGGGGACAGCTCTGTCACAGCCGCCCACGCGCCACGTTCAGGTGACACTGACGCCACCACGGGGACACCACGGCCACCCCGTGATGGCTCAGGTCACCCCCGCCAGCCCCACGGCCACATGGTCCCCATGGCCCCATTCTGATGGCACCCGTCCCCATGGCCACATCCCCGTGGTGATTGTCCCCTTGTCCCTGTCCCGGCATTCCTGTCCCTCTGTCCTCGCTGTGCCAAACCCGAAATCCCTGTCCCCAAATCTCTGCGCCCAAATCCCTGTTCCCCATCCCTGTCCCAAATCCCTGTCCCCAAATCTCTGTCCTCCAAATCCTTGTCCCCCATTCCTGTCCCCAAATCCCTGTCCCCACATCCTCTTCCCAGTCCCTGTCCCCAAATCCTGTCCCCAAATCCCTGTCCCCAAATCCCTGTTCCCCATTCCTGTCCCCAAATCCTTGTCCCCTGTTCCTCATCCCTGTCCCCCATTCCTGTCCCCAAATCCCTGTTCCAAATTCCCCTCCCACCTCCCTATCTGCAAATCCCTGTCCCCCCATTCCTGTCCCCAAATCCTTGTCCCCAAATCCCTGTCCCCAAATCCCTGTCCCCAAATCCCTGTCCCCCCATCCCTCTCCCCAAACCCTTTCCCCCATCCCTGTCCCCAAATCCCTGTCCCCAAATCTCTGTGCCCATATCCCTGTCCCCAAATCCCTGTCCCCCATTCCTTTCCCCATCCCTCTCCCCAAATCCTGTCCCCAAACCCTTTCCCCCATCCCTGTCCCCAAATCCTCTCCCCCATCCCTGTCCCCCCATTCCTGTCCCCAGGGCCACCCCACACTGGGGTGACACCGGCTCTGTGCCCCCTGGCCCTGCTGGCCCTGGGGACATCAGGGGACCCCCGTGCCCCTCTGTGCCCCCTCCCCAGCAATCTCACCCCACAGGAGCAGTGCCACCCTCCCGGCCATCCCGGTGTCCCCGGCTGTCACTCGCGGCCAGGGCCACCTGTCCCCAGCCTGGTGGCTCTTGAGCTAAAGGGGAAGGAAGAGAATTTACATCTGTCCCCACGTGGGGGTGGCACACGGCGGGGGCAGGGTGGGGACAGGATGGGGACAGGATGGGGACAAGGTGGGACACGGGGTGCCCAGGAGTGGGGGGCTCAGGGGGGTTTGGGGTGCCAGGGATGGGGGTCCAAGGGAATGGGGGGTCCCAGGGGATTGGGGGTGCTGAAGAGGGGGAGTCACTGGGAATGGGGGTGCAATGGGAATGGGGGTACCCAGGGATGGGGGGGACACAAGGAATGGGGGTCCCATGGTTTGATTTCTGGGGAAAGGGGGGGTCCCAGGGATGGGGGTCCTGGGAGAATCAAGGTCCTGGGGGAAGGGGGTTTCAAGGGGATGGAATGAGCAGGAGAAGGTTCCTTGGAAATGGGGTGCTGGGCCATGGAGATCCTGGGGAATGTCAGTACTGGGATGGGGGTCTCAGGAATGGGGGGACACAAGGAATGGGGGTCCCATGGTTGGGTTCCAGGGGAATGGGGGTCCCAGGGATGGCCCCAGTGGTCTCAGCTCCTTCCCTGGGTGCCTCAGGTTTTGGGGTGCCCCAGAGCCCAGCACAGCCCCCCCACAAGGTGCTGCTGTTTTTGGGGGGTCACCCCAGGTGGATTCCGAGGGGCTCTGGGTCTGTCCCCACCCCCAGGGACTTTTTCTTCTCTTCATTTCCATTTCCTTCCCTTTTTTTTTTTCTGCCGCTCTTGCACCCCCTCAGTTCCTGGGGAACTCCCGAGGGGGGAAACGGGTTTGGGGGGACCCCGGGGAGGGCAAAAGGGGGTGCAGGGTGGGGGGATGGGGGTGTCCGGGGGGCTGTGGGGATGGGGGTGCCCGGCTGTGCCCCCCAATATTTCACTTTCTCCTGCAGCAGAAGGAAGAGGCCGTTGGTGCTGGGTGTCACACAGGGGGTGGCTTCTGTCCTGGGGGTGACACATCCAGGGGGGTCCTGTCCCTGTTCTGGGGGTGGCACCTTCCAGAGTGGCACATCCTGGGGTGGCACCGCTGCAGGTCCCCAAGCCCCGGGCCGGTGTCACCGAGAGGGGACAAACAGCGAGAGGGGACAAACAGCGAGTGGCAGTTGCAAGGCAAAGCCCGGTGGTGTCCCCTCAATGTCCCCGCATTGTCCCCTCAATGTCCCAGAGCTGTCCCCGCATTGTCCCCCGGCTGTGTCCCTGTCATGTCCCCAGCTGTGTCCCCCCAATGTCCCCACATTGTCCCCTCATTGTCCCCAGCTGTATCCCCCTCAATGTCCCCACAATGTCCCTGGCTGTGTCCCCTCGATGTCCCCTCAATGTCCCAGCGCTGTCCCCGCAATGTCCTCACAATGTCCCGGGCTGTGTCCCTTTGATGTCCCCGTGATGTCCCCTAAATGTCCCTTCAATGTCCCCGCATTGTCCCCGACTGTGTCCCCTCAATGTCCCTGGCTGTGTCCCCTCAATGTCCCCACAATGTCCCCTCGATGTCCCAGCGCTGTCCCCGCAATGTCCCCTAGATGTCCCCACAATGTCCCCGCATTGTCCCCGGTTGTGTCTCCTCAGTGTCTCCTCGATGTCCCCACAATGTCCCCTCATTGTCCCCACATTGTCCCCTAAATGTCCCCGGCTGTGTCCCCGCATTGTCCCCTCCGATGTCCCCTAAATGTCCCCACATTGCCCCCGCATTGTCCCCATATTGTCCCCATGATGTCCCCTCAATATCCCCACAATGTCCCCACATTGTCCCCTCAGTGTTCCCGTTCTGTCCCCACGGCCTCGGGGACATTTCGTGTTTTGGGGACATTTCCGGGCCCAGCCCCGTTTTTCCTTCACCCCAAACCCGCCCCGAAGGATTTCCCGGAGCCGGGACGGGACCGCGGCCACTCCCGAACCTTCTGGAAGCCGCCCCGGGCGGGTTTGGGATCTCTTATCTCGGAGGCACCCGGATGGAAATCTCCTAATTAGATCCCAGGGTTAATTAGGTAATTAATCCCGGCGCTGTCACCTCCCGGGGCTTCGGGGCCAAAGCCAAATCCAACGCCCCAAAATTTGGGATCTGCTGTGGGAGAGGGCCTGGAGGGGGAGCGGCGATCCCAAATTTGGGAATATTTGTGGGAGGGAGGGTCCGGGGAACGGGGGGTGGGATTTAAAGCTGGAAAGAGAAATCCACGGAATCAAAATTCCAAGAAGGCAGAAATCCCAGGAAACAGAATTCCAGGGAAACAGAAATCCCGAGAAAACCGAAATCTCGGGTAAACAGAATTCCAGGGAAACAGAAATCCCAGGAATACAGAATTCCAGGGAAACAGAAATCCCGGGAAAACAGAAATCTCGGGAGACAGAATTTCCAGAAAATAGAAATCTCGGGAAAACAGAATTCCAGGAAAACAGAATTCCCGGGAAAACAGAAATCCCAGAGAAACAGAATTCCAGGGAGGCAGAAATCCCAGGAAAACGGAATTTCTGGGAGACAGAAATCCTGAGAATCAGAATTCCCTGAAAAGAGAAATCCTGAGAATCAGAATTCCAGGGCAAACGGAATTCCAGAGAAAACAGAAATCTTGGGGAATAGAATTCCCAGGAAAACAGAAATCCTGGGAAAGCAGAAATTCCTGGGAATCAGAATTCCGGGGAGACAGAAATCCTGGGAATTAAAATTCCAGGGAAACAGAAATCCAGGGAAAACGGAAATGGCCACAAGGAGGGGACAGTGGACAGGGCCAGCTCCTGGTGGGGGGGGTTTGGAGTTATTTTGGGGGATTTTAATGGGATTTGGGGACGATTTTTATGGGGAATTTGGAGGGACTTTTGGGGCGATTTGGGAACCTTCAGAGGATTTGGGGACCCTGGGGGGATTTGGGGATCCTGAGGGGATTTGGGGATCCTGGAGGGGATTTGGGAACCATGAGGAGATTTGGGATCTTGGGAGGATTTGGGGATCCTGAAGAGATTTGGGGTCCTGGGGGAGATTTGGGGTCTCTGGGAGGAATTCGGGATCCTGGGAGGATTTGGAGACCCTGGGGGCATTTGGGGTTTTTGGGGGGATTTGGGGATTTTGGGAGGATTTGGGGTCCCTGGAGGGATTTGGGATCCCTGGAGGGATTTGGGGTCCCAGGGGTGCCCCAAACCTCAGGGCTCAGGTACAAATGCAAAACACCAAGAACTGAATAATCCCAAAACCCAACAAATCCCATAAAAACCCCACAAAAAACCTTCTTAAAAAAAAAATAAAAACAAACAGAAAAACCCAAAAAAAACCAAAAAACCACCACACCTTTTTTTTCAGTTCTGGGAGTGTTCACCCCCAAAACAAACCCCAAAAACCCCAAATCCCCAGGACTGAACCTCGTGTTTGTGCCCGGGGATGATTTAGGAGCTCGGCTGAACCTTGGAAAGCCCGGCCCTAATTAAGGCAGCTCATTAAGGGCCTGAATGGGGCCATTAACCCAACGTGCCCCAATTTGGCCTCGTTTGGAGCTCCCCGAATTTCGGCTTCGCTTCCTGTTTGGAGCTGCCCTAAAAGGCCCCAATGAGTCAGGGTTGGGGTTTTTGGGGGAAGGGAAAAGGCGAGCAGGGCTTGGGATGGTTCAGGGTTTGGGTTTGGGGATGATTCAGGGGTTGGGATGGTTCAGGCTTTGGGGATGATTCAGGGTTTGTCACTGGTTTGGTTTTTAGGGCTGAATTTGGGGCTGGGTTTGGGGCTTGTTCCAATTTTGGGGTTGGACTTGGGGCTGGGTTTTGGGGCTTGTTCCAATTTTGGGGTTGGATTTGGGGCTGGGTTTTGGGGCTTGTTCCAATTTTGGGGTTGGATTTGGGGCTGATTTTGCGGCTTGTTCCCATTTTGGGCCTGGTTTTTGAGGCCTGGTTCAGGGTTTGGGGCTTGTCCTGAATTTGGGGCTGTTTTTGGGGCCTGGTTCAGGCTTTGGGATGATTCAGGGTTTGTCACTGGTTTGGTTTTTAGGGCTGATTTTGGGGCTGGGTTTTGTGGCTGGTTCAGGGTTTGGGGCCTGTCCTGATTTCGGGGCTGATTTTTGGGGCTGATTTTGGGGCCTGGTTCAGGCTTTGGGATGATTCAGGGTTTGTCACTGGTTTGGTTTTTAGGGCTGAATTTGGGGCTGGGTTTGGGGCTTGTTCCAATTTTGGGGTTGGATTTGGGGCTGATTTTGGGGCTTGTTCCAATTTTGGGCCTGGTTTTTGAGGCCTGGTTCAGGGTTTGGGGCCTGTCCTGATTTCGGGGCTGTTTTTTGGGGCTGGTTCAGGGTTCAGGATGGTTCAGGGTTTGTCACTGGTTCAGTTTTTAGGGCTGATTTTGGGGCTGGATTTGGGGTTTGTTCCAATTTTGGGGCTGATTTTGGGCCTTGTTCCAATTTTGGGCCTGGTTCAGCCTTGGGATGATTTAGGGTTTGTCACTGGTTTGGTTTTTAGGGCTGATTTTGGGCCTGGTTTTTGGGACTTGTTCCAATTTTGGGACTGGGTTTTGGGGCTGATTGAGGTTTTGGGGCTTGTTCCAATTTTGGAATTCCCAACACTCCTTCCTCCTGTTGTTTTCCTATTCATTTTTTAATTTAATTCAAATAAAATTCCCGAACTCCTCCTATTGTTTTCCCATTTATTTTTTTAAATTCTGATAAAATTCCCAACCCTCCCTCCTCCTGTTGTTTTCCCATTTATTTTTTTTATATTTAAATATAATTCCCAACCTCCTCCTATTGTTTTCCTATTTTTTTAAAATTTCAAATAAAATTCCCAACCCCCTCCTGTTGTGTTTTCCTTTTCTTTAATTTAAATAAAATGGCTTTTTTAAAAATGAAATAAAATCATTTTTAAAATAAAAGAACATTATTTTTAAAATTTTAATAGATGAATTTTTAATTTAAATAAAAATAAAGTGGTTCATTCAAAGAACATATTTATTTAAAGAAAATATTTATTTAAAGAAAATATTTATTTAAAGAAAATATTTAATTTAAAGAAAATTAAAATATTTAATTTTAATTAATCAGTTGAATTAAATAAAATATTTAATTTAGAGAAAATAAAAATATTTAATTTTAATAACATATTTGATTTAAATAAAATATTTAATTTAAAGAAATTATTTATATACATAAAATATTTAATTTAAATTTTAAATTAATTTAAATAAAATTAAAATACTTAAATAAAATAATTTTTTAAAAATAAATTTAAACAAAACCTCCTCCTGCCGTTCCCCCGTATATATTTATTTTTCATTCCATTTATCCCATCCCACAGCTGCTCCCAGCCATTTTTTTCCAACCGAGGAATTCCTGAAATCCCAACCCCGGCCATTCCCTCGCTGGGAGCCGCGTCCCGCCCGGGGCTGGAATTCCGCTCCCATTCCGCTCCCAGGGTGACACACGCGCCGTTCCCGCGGCCGCGTCCCCCCCGTGTGTCACCCCGGTGTCACCCCGGTGTCACCTCCCCCGGGGGACGCGGTGCCGTCACCGCGGGGCTGCGGCCGGCAGAGGCGTTGGATCCCGAAACACAGAGGGGAAAATGGAATTTAGTACCGAAATACGGCAGAGAAAAGGGGATTTTAGCCAGAAAATACAGCAGGGAAAATGTGGATTTTAGTCCCAAAATATAGTGGGGGAGAGGGCACAAAATACAGCGGGAAAATGTGGATTTTAGTCCCAAAATATAGTGGGAGAAAGGGGACTTTAGTCCCAAAATACAGAGGGGAAATGGGATTTTAGTACCAAAACACAGAGGGGAAAGGGGATTTAGTACCAAAATACAGCAGAGAAAAGTGGATTTTAGTCAGAAAATACGGCAAGGAAAATGTGGATTTTAGTCCCAAAATATAGTGGGGGAGAGGGCACAAAATACAGCGGGAAAATGTGGATTTTAGTCCCAAAATACAGAGGGGAAATGGGATTTTAGTCCCAAAATACAGAGGAGAAAGAGGACTTTAGTCCCAAAACACAGAGGGGAAATGGGATTTAGTCCCAAAATACAGCAGAGAAAAGTGGATTTTAGCCATAAAATACAGCAGGGAAAATGTGGATTTTAGTCCCAAAATACAGAGGAGAAAGGGGACTTTAGTCCCAAAATACAGAGGGGAAATGGGATTTTAGTCCCAAAATACAGAGGGGAAATGGGATTTTAGTCACAAAATACAGAGGGGAAATGTGGATTTTAGTCACAAAATACAGCGGGAAAATGTGGATTTTAGTCCCAAAATATAGTGGGGGAGAGGGCACAAAATACAGCAGGAAAATGTGGATTTTAGTCCCAAAATATAGTGGGGGAAAGGGGACTTAAGTCCCAAAACACAGAGGGGAAAATGGAATTTAGTATCAAAATACAGCAGAGAAAAGTGGATTTTAGCTATAAAATACAGCAGGAAAAATGTGGACTTTAGTCCCAAAATACAGTGGGGAAATGGGATTTTAGTCCCAAAATACAGAGGGGAAATGGGATTTAGTACCAAAATACAGCAGAGAAAACTGGATTTTAGCCAGAAAATACAGCAGAGAAAATGTCGATTTTAGTCACAAAATACAGCGGGAAAATGTGGATTTTAGTCCCAAAATATAGTGGGGGAAAGGGGACTTTAGTCCCAAAACACAGAGGGGAAATGGGATTTTCGTCCCAAAATACAGAGGGGAAAATGGAATTTAGTACCAAAATACAGCAGAGAAAAGTGGATTTTAGCCATAAAATACAGCAGGGAAAATGTGGATTTTAGTCACAAAATACAGCGGGAAAATGTGGATTTTAGTCACAAAATACAGCGGGAAAATGTGGATTTTAGTCACAAAATACAGCAAATTTTATCCCAAAATACAGAGGAGGAAAGGGAATTTTAATACCAAAATACAGGGGGAAAAGTGGATTTTTGCCCCAAAAAACACCCTGGACACCCTGAGGACCCTGTGCCATCCTGGTGGCTGAAGCCCATCTTTTATCCATGTTTTTAACATCTTTTTAATCCACATTTTTTACCTTTTATCCACGTTTTAAACCTGGTTGTTATCCATGGTTTTAACCCATTTTTTTAATCCATTTTAACCTGTTTTTTATCCATCTTTTTAACTCATTTTTTATCCATGTTTTAACCCATCCTTTATCCACATTATATGCATTTTTTACCCTTTTTAAAATCCATTTTAACCTGTTTTTATCCATCTTTTTAACTAATTTTTTATCTATGTTTTAACCCATCCTTTATCCACATTATACACATTTTTTACCCATTTTTTTAATCCATTTTAACCTGTTTTTTATCCATGTTTTAACTCATTTTTATCCATATCCTTTATCCGCATTATACACATTTTTTACCCATTTTTACCCATATTTTTAACCCATCCTTTATCCATATTATACACATTTTTTACCCATTTTTTACCCATTTTTACACATAGTTTTAACCCATCCTTTATCCGCATTATACACGTTTTTTACCCATTTTTATCCATTTTTACCCATATCTTTAACCCATCCTCTATCCACATTATCCATGTTTTTTACCCATTTTTACCCATTTTTTAAATCCATATTTTTACCCCATCTTTTATCCACGTTACCCATGCTTTTACCCATTTTTTACCCATTTTTAAACCCACTTTTTACCCATTTTTTAACCCATTTCCATCCACCTCCACAACCCCTTTTTAACCCACGTTTGCCACCCATTCATCCTCCGCCTCTTTAACCTGTTTTCAATTAAACGCCGGCTTTAATTAAGCGATGCTTTTAATTAAACCGTGTTTTTCCAGCCCGTGCTGCTTTTCCACCCTTCCCTTGCCTGGGGAGCGGCCACAGGGCCGGAGCAGCCCCGAGGTTCCTCTGTCCCCTCGGTGCCACCCCGTGTGTCCCCAGTGCCACCTCGGCGGGGTCCCCTCACCCCCAGCACCGCTTTTGTCACCGCGGTGCCACCTCTGTCCCCTCGGGGCCACCGCGGGTGGTGTCGCCTTTGATGGGGATGGGGATGGCAGGAGCGGCTCTGAGTAATTCCAGGAAAACAACCATGGGGACAGCGAGGGGACAACGTGGGGACAATGTGGGGACACCATGGGGACACCACCAAGGAGCTGGTCCAGTCTGCGGTGTCTTCATCCCTTGTGGTCCTTGTCCCGTGTGACACCAGGGGACAGTTGGGGACAGATGTGTCACCTCAGGGTGAGGAAGCCACTGGTGTCACCGAGGTCTTGGGGGACAGCCAGGCCATTGTCACCAGTGGTAGTTCCTCTGTCACCAATGTCACCTCCTCGGTGGGGCTCTGTGCCAGTCCCAGTGTCCACTGCCAGTGTCCATCCATAATGTCACCTTCTGTGTCCATCCAGGTGTCCATCCTTAATGTCCACTGCCAGTGTCCATCCTGGTGTCCATCCCCAGTGTCACCTTCAATGTCCATCCCCATTGTCCTCCCCAATGTCCACTCCATTCTCAATGTCCACCCCATTGTCCACCCCATTTTCCATCCCAATTTTCCACCTCCAATGTCCACCCTGGTGTCCACCTTGGTGTCCACCTTGGTGTCCACCCCATTGTCCATCCCCATTTTCCATCCCTATTTTCCACCTCCAATGTCCACCCTGGTGTCCACCTTGGTGTCCACCCCATGTCCACCCCTATTTTCCACTCACAATGTCCATTCTCAATGTCTGCCCCCATTGTCCATTCCCAGTGTCCATCCTGTGTCCATCCCTATTTTCCATCTCTATTTTCCACCTCCAATGTCCATTCTCAATGTCCACCTCTGTGTCCACCCTCATTGTCCACCTTTATTTTCCATCTCCGGTATCCAGTCCTGGTGTCCAGCCCTGATGTCCACCTCTATTTTCCACCCCTATTTTCCACCTCAATGTCCATTCTCAATGTCCACCCCTGTTTTCCATCCCTATTTTCCACCTCCAATGTCCACCCTCAATGTCCATTCTCAATGTCCACCCCTATTTTACACCCCCATTGCCCACCCCTGGTGTCCATCCCCATTGTCTGCCCCATTGTCCACCTCTGGTGTCCACCCCTAATTTCCACCCCCAATGTCCATCCCGAATGTCCATTCTCAATGTCCATCCCCATTGTCCACCCCTATTTTACACCTCAATTTTCCACCCTCATGTCCACCCCATTGTCCACCCCATGTCCACACCTGTGTCCACCCCCAATGTCCCCCCCACCGTCCATCCCCATCTTCCATCCTCATTTTCCATCCCAATGTCCATTCTCAATGTCCACCCCCGTGTCCCCCGTGTCGCTCCAGCCCCGTCCAGCTCTGTCCCTGTCCCTGTCCCTGTCCCTGTCCCTGTCCCTGTCCCTGTCCCTGTCGCTGTCCCTGTCCCTGTCCCTGTCCGTGTCCCTGTCCCTGTCCCTGTCGCTGTCCCGGTCCCTGTCCCTGTCCCTGTCCCTGTCCCTGTCCCTGTCCCTGTCCCTGTCCCGGTCCCGGTCCCTGTCCCTGTCGCTGTCCCTGTCCCTGTCCCTGTCCCTGTCCCGGTCCCGGTGCCCCCAGTGCCGGCCGCAGCCCCGCACGTGCCGGGCCGGGCCGTTCCGTTCCGAGCGGGGCCGGGCCGGGAGCGCCGCGGGATCTGGAGCACTCGGTGGCCCCGGGGCCGGGCTTTGGCCCCGCCGGGACAGCGGCAGAGCCGGCCCGGGCGGTCCCGGAACGGCGGAAGGGCCGAGAGCGGCCCCGGGGCAGAGCCGGGCCGGGCGGGGCCGGGATGGGCACGGGGGTGGCACGGGAGAGGGGACACGGAGCGGGGGGGGACGTGGGACTGAGGGGACATGGCATGGAATGGGGACATGGCACTGAGGGGACATGGCATGGGGATGGCACAGAAAAGGGGTCATGGAGCAGGGGGGACATGGCACGGAGATGGCACCGGAGAGGGGACACGGAGCGGGAGGGACGTGGGTCTGAGGGGACATGGGACTGAGGGGGGACATGGGACAGAGATGGCACTGGAGACGGGACATGGAGCAGGGGGGGGACATGGGACTGAGGGGACATGGCATGGAATGGGGACATGGCACTGAGAGGGGACATGGCAGAGAGGGGACATGGGACTGAGGGGGGACATGGCATAGAATGGGGACATGGCACTGAGGGGACATGGAACTGAGAGAGGACATGGCACTGAGAGGGGACATGGCAGAGAGGGGACATGGGACTGAGGAGGGACATGGCACAGAATGGGGACATGGCACTGAGGGGACATGGCACTGAGGAGGGACATGGCACAGAGGGGACATGGCACTGAGAGAGGACATGGCACTGAGGAGGGAAATGGCACAGAGGGGGGACATGGCACGGAGGGGACATGGCACTGAGGGGACATGGCACTGAGGGGGGACATGGCACTGAGGGGACATGGCACTGAGGGGACATGGCACAGAGGGGACATGGCACAGGGATGGGGGGTCACAGGATGAAGAGGGGTGACAGCACCAAGAGGGGGTCACACACCGGGGCAGGGTCACTGTCACCCACTGTCACATGGTGGCCCTGTCCCATCTCCTCCATCCCTGCCACTGGCCCTGTCCCCATGGGTTCCATCCAGTGCCAGGTGTCACTGTCCCAGCTCCTCCATCCACTGCCATGTCCTTGTCCCAACTTCTCCATCCATTCCTCTGTTCCTGTCCCATCTCCTGCCCCTGTTGTCACCTCCCTGTCCCCAACACTTCGTCCCCTGCTGCGGCCCTGTCCCAGCTCCTCCATCCCTGCCACTGTCCCTGTCCCCATGGGTGCCATCCAGTGCCATTTGTCACCATCCCAGTTCCTCCATCCACCCTGTCCCATCTCCTCCATCCCTGCCATTGTCCTCGTCCCCAATGGCTCCTCCATCCAGTGCCATGTGCCACCGTCCCAGTTCCTCCATCCCTGGAGGAACTGTCACCGTCCCCAACAGTTCCATCCCTGACATGTCCCTGTCCCATCTCCTCCATCCACTGCCACTGTCACTGTCCCTATGGGTGCCATCCAGTGCCAGGTGTCACTGTCCCATCTCCATCCCGGCCGTGCCCCTGTCCCCCTGACCGTATCCCTGTCCCTGCCATAGAGAGGGGACAGAGGGGACACGGCAGAGATGGAACTGCTGGGGACAAGGACACGGTCCCCGTGGTCCCGGTGCGGTGCCCGGTGTGTGCCCGGTGTGTGCCCGGTGCCGTGCCCGGTGCCCGGGGCCGGTCCGGAGGAGGGACCTGCATCCCTTAAACCCCGCTCCAGCCACACCTTTAATCCCTGCGAGTCCCGCTGCGAGCCCCGAACCCTGCGCGACCGAGCCGCCACCTCCGTCCCACTGTCCCCGCTGTCCCCCCCAGTGTCCCCTCGCTGTCCCCCGGTGTCCGGCCGGGGTCCGGCGGGCCGGGCGCTCCCTAATTAGGGGGTGCGAGCGGAGCAGGGCGGCAGCCACGCACAGCTCGGAGCCACTCACTCATCCCGCAGGAATCCTCCCCACGGGGAGGAGCGGCCCCGGCACAGCGCCTAAAAGGGCCCCGCGCGGGCCGGCTGCTCTCGGAGCCTTCCTGCACCCTCCTCATCCTCATCCTCCTCCTCCTCCTCGTGCGCGGCGCCATGGCACGGCACGGCGCCAGCCTGCTGCTGCTGCTGCTCGGGATGATGCCAGGTACGAGCGGGCACCGAGGGGAGGAGTGAGGGGCGCGCACCTGGGCACACCTGGGGCACAGCTGGGTACACCTGGGGCTCCTGGCACCTGGACCTTGGGTTCCTGTGACACCTGTGGCTCTGGGGTCACACCTGGGGCACACCTGGGCACACCTGGGGCACACCTGGGGCTCCTGGGCACACCTGGGGCACAGCTGGGGCTCTGGCACACCTGGGGCTCCTGTAACACCTGCAGCCCTTGTCACACCTGTGGCTCCTGGGCACACTCACGACCCTGGGCACACCTGTGGATCCTGGCACACCTGGGGCTCCTGGGCACACCTGGGCACACCTGGGGATCCTGGGCACACTTGGGGTTCTGGGCACACCTGGGGCACACCTGGGGCTCTGAGCACACACCTGGGGCTGCTGTCACACCTGCAGCCTCTGTCACACCTGTGACCCTTGTCACACCTGTGGCTCCTGGGCACACTCACGACCCTGGGCACACCTGTGGATCCTATCACACCTGGGGCTCCTGGGCACACCTGGGCACACCTGGGGCTCTGCCACACCTGTGGCCACCCCCAGGGTCCTGTGCTGGTGGCACCGAGCCCCGGCTGTCACCGGGGCTGTCACCAAGGGGACCAGGACACACCCGGGACAGTCCCGCGGGTGCCCAGGGTGGGAGATGGGAGCTGCTGGTGTGGGGTCTTTGGGGCTGCAGGTGTGGGGTTGGGGGGTGCAGGTGTGGGGTTTTTGGGGTTTACAGGTGTGAGGTTTTTGGGGTTGCAGGTGTGGGGTTTTTGGGGTTGCAGGTGTGGGGTTTTTGGGGTTGCAGGTGTGGGGTTTTTGGGGCTGTAGCTGTGGAGTATTTGGGGTTGCAGGTGTGGAATTTTTGGGGCTGTATGTGTGGGGTATTTGGGGCTGCAGGTGTGGGGTTTTTGGGGTTGCAGGTGTGGGGGTTTTGGGGTTTACAGGTGTGGGGTTTTTGGGGTTTACAGGTGTGAGGTTTTTGGGGTTGCAGGTGTGGGGTATTTGGGGTTTCAGGTGTGGGGTTTTTGGGGTTTCAGGTGTGGGGTCTTTGGTGCTTCCAGGTGTGGGGTTGAGGGGTGCAGGTGTGGAATTTTTGGGGCTGTATGCGTGGGGTTTTAGGGGTTGCCAGGTGTGGGGTTTTTGGGTTGCAGGTGTGGGGTTTTGTGGCAGCAGGTTTGGGGTCAGGACCTGTCAAGTGTGAGGTCTTTGGGGTTTACAGGTGTGAGGTTTTTGGGGCTGTAGCTGTGGGGTCTTTGGTGCTCCAGGTGTGGCATTTTTGGGGCTGCAGGTGTGTCAGGGCACAGGTTTGGGGTCCCTGTGCCCCATCCCTGCTCCGTGTGGGTCAGGAGCTGCAGGTGTGGGGTGCTCTGGGTGCCATTTTGGGGGTGACAGTGTCATTTCAGGGGGTGACAGTGTCATATCTGGGGGTGACAGTGCCATGTTGGGGTGTGACGGTGCCATTTTGGGGATTAAAGTGCTGTTTTGGGGGGTGACAGTGCCATTTCTGGGGGTCACAGTGTTGTTTTTGTGGGCGCCAGTGCCATTTCTGGATGTGACAGTGCCATTCCTGGTGTGACAGTGCTGTTTTGGGAAGTGACAGTGCCATTTCTGGGGGTCACAGTGCTGTTTTTGTGGGTGCCAGTGCCATTTCTGGATGTGACAGTGCCATTCTGGGGTGTGACGGTGCCATGCCGGGGTGTGACAATGCCATTTTGAGGGGTGACAGTGTTGTTTTGGAGGGTGACAATGCCATTTCTGGATGTGACAGCGCCATTTCTGGATGTGACAGTGCTGTTTTGGGAAGTGACAGTGCCATTTTTGGGGGTGACGATGCCATTTTTGGGGGTGACGATGCCATGCCAGGCTGTGACAATGCCATTGTGTCCCCAGCTCTCCTGGTGGCCGTCAGGATCAACGGCAAGGGCCGCGAGGTTCTGTACCTGGCCAAGGGCGACTCGGTCAAGCTGGGCTGTCCGTATGTCCTGGAGCCCGAGGACAACGGACCCCAGGGCGTGGGCATCGAGTGGATCCAGATCAGCCCCGAGAGACCCAGCCCCGAGAACGTGGTGAGGGCACCGGGGGGACCGGGGGGGATCAGATGAGAGGGGAGGGACAGGCGGGACAGGGAGGGACAGAGGGACAGGGAAGGATGGAGAGGCATGGGAAGGGAGAGGGACAGACAGGACAGACAGGGGACAGGCAGGGACAGGAGGGACAGGCAGGGACAGAGGGGACAGGCAGGGGACAGGGAGGGACAGGAGGGACAGGCAGGGACAGAGGGGACAGGGAGGGACAGGGAGGGACAGGAGGGACAGGCAGGGACAGGGACAGGCAGGGGACAGGGAGGGATGGAGAGGGACAGAGGGGACGGGGAAAGACAGGGAGGGACAGGCAGGACAGAGAAGGACAGAGGGACAGAGGGGACAGGTGGAACAGGGAGGGATGGAGGGGACAGAGAGGGACAGGAAGGGACAGAGAGGGACAGAAGGGACAGACAGGGGACAGGCAGGGACAGGTGGAACAGAGAGGGACAGGAGGGACAGAGGGGACAAATGGGACAGACAGGGACAGGCAGGACAGGGAAGGGACAGGGAAGGTTGGGAAGGACCAGGCAGAATCTGGAAGTGCTGGGATGGGAAGGATGAAGGGGGACAGGCAGGGACAGACAGGGACAGACAGGACAGGAAGGGAAGGGACAAGAGTGACAGGGAAGGATCAGAACGGATCTGGAAATGCAAATGCTGGGCAGGACAGGGACAGGCAGGAGAAGCAGGGACAGGAAGGGACAAGGAGGGACAGGCAGGACAAGCTGGGATGGGATCAGATGGAGCCCGGCTGAGCAGGCAGGGACAGGCAGGGACAAACAGGGTTGGGAAGGGCACAGAAGGACCAGGCTGGGTCTGGGAGTGCTGGGATGGGAAGGATGAAGGGGGACAGGCAGGGACAGGCAGGGACAGGCAGGATTTGGCAGAACAGGGAAGGACCAGGCAGAGTCTGGAAGGATGAAGCAGGACAGGCTGGGATTGGATTAATGGGATGGAGCCCAGCTGAGCAGGCAGGGACAGGCAGGACAGGCTGGACAAGCAGGGCAGGGAAGGTCTGGAAGGGCAGGAAAGGAACAGACAGGGACAGGCAGGGACAGGCAGGGACAGGCAGGGCAGGGACAGACAGGGACAGACAGGGACAGGCAGGGACAGGCAGGGACAGGCAGGGCAGGGACAGACAGGGATGGGCAGGACAGGCTGGACAAGCAGGGCAGGGAAGGTCTGGAAGGGCAGGAAAGGAACAGGCAGGGACAGGCAGAGATGGGCAGGGACAGGCCAGAGGGACAGGGCAGGGACAGGCAGGGACGGGCAGGGACAGGCAGGGCAGGGACAGGCAGGGACAGGCAGGGACGGGCAGGGATGGGCAGGACAGAGCAGGGAAGGTCTGGAAGGGCAGGAAAGGAACAGGCAGGGATGGGCAGGGACAGGCAGGGACAGGCAGGGACAGGCAGGGATGGGCAGGACACAGCAGGGAAGGTCTGGCCGCGTCTGGGAAGGACCAGACAGGGCTGGGCTGGGCTGGAGCCCAGCCAGGGACACAGGGACAGGCAGGGAAACAGGGAAAACCAGGGACAGGCAGGAAAGGAAGGAGCAGGCAGGGACAGACAGACACAGGGGACAGGAAAGGACCAGGCAGGGACAGGAGGGGACACAGAGAAATGCCAGGACAGACAGGACAGGGAAGGATGAGCAGGAAAGGAGCAGGCTCAGGGAGGAACAGGCAGGCCCAGACCCTCACCAAGCCTAACCCTCACCTAAACCAAACCAAACACTAATTCCAGCCCAAACCAAACTCTAATCCCAAACCCCTCCCCAACCACATCCCCAGACCCAACCAACCATAGCCCAACACAGCCAGCTTTAACTCAACCCCAACCTAAACCCAACCCTAACCTAAACCAACCTTAACCATAATCTAAACCCAACCCTAGCCTAAACCCAAACCTTTACCCACCCAACCAACCTCAACTCAACCCTAACCTAAACCCAACCCAAGCCCTGATCCTAACCAACCCTAGCCAACCTTAACCAACCTAAACCCAACCCAACCAAACTTAATCCAACCCAAACCCAACCCAAACCCAACCTTAACTAACCCTAACCTAAACCCAACCCAAGCCCTGATCCTGACCAAACTTAACCAACCTAAACCCAACTCAAACCCAACCCAACCAAACTTAATCCAACCCAAACCCAACCTCAACTCAACCCTAACCTAAACCCAACCCAAGCCCTGGTCCTGACCAAACTTAATCAACCTAAACCCAACCAAACCCAACCCCAAACCCAACCCCAACACAAACACAACCAACTTTAACCCAACCCCAAACCCAACCCAACTTTAACCCAAACCCAAACCAACCCAACCCAAACCCAAACCCAACCCAAACCAACTTTAACCCAACCCCAAACCCAAACCAACTTTAACCCAAACCCAACCCAACTTTAACCCAAACCCAAACTCAACCCAAACCAACTTTAACCCAACCCAAACTCAACCCAAACCAACTTTAACCCAAACCCAACCCAACCCAAACAAACCCAACACAAACCCAACCTCAACCCCAACCCAACGCAAACCCTACCCAACCCAACTTAACCCCAAACTCACCCCCAAGCCCCATCCCCAACATCCCCGAGGCCGCACTGACGCTGTCCCCGCGTCCCCGTGTCCCCAGTTCCTGTCCTACCAGGACCACCACGTGAACTACGGCAGCTCGGGGCTGCAGGACCGCGTGGCCTTCGTGCAGACGGACCCGGGCCAGCGCGACGCCTCCATCCGCGTGGCCGACCTGCAGGAGAGCGACACCGGCACCTACCAGTGCCGCGTCAAGAAGAACACGGTGGCCGTGCACGAGGTCATCGTCACCGTGCAAGGTGAGCGCGCGCCCGACGTGGCACCGCGGTGGCACCAATGTGGCACCAATGTGGCACCGGTGGCACCTGTCCCCTCCCCGCCCTGCCCCGCGCCAAGGTGGCATTGGTTCCTTTTGGTCACATTTCTCTGTTGGTGGCACTGGTGGTGTCACCTGTGCCTCTCTCATGTGGCACCGACAGTGTCACTTGTGGCCCTTTCATGTGGCACTGATGGTGTCACCTGTGCCCGTCTCATGTGGCCTCTGGTGGCACAGGCAGTGTCACCTGTCCCACTCCCAAGTCCCCTTCCTGGCTGGCCCCTGGTGGCACCTATGGTGGCATCACCTGTGCCCTCTCAGTGGCACTGGCAGTGTCACCTGTCCCACACCCAAGTCCCCTTCCTGGCTGGCCCCTGGTGGCACTGGCGGTGTCACCTGTGCCCCTCTCCTGTGGCCCTTGGTGGCCCTGACAATGTCCCCTGTCCCCCATGCAGGTGGCCCTGACAGTGTCCCGTGTCCCCCTGCCCCAGGTGACTCCTGTCCCCCCACAGTCCCAGGTGTCCCCTCTCCTTGGTGGCCCCTGGTGACTCCGATGGTGTCCCCCCTGAGTGACCCTGACAGTGTCCCCTGTCCCCCCCGGCTGTCCCTGCTGGTGTCCCTGTCCCCTTCCCGCCTGTCGCTGTCCCCTGGGCTGTCCCTGTTGCTGTGGTGGTGTCCCCTGCTGGTGTCCCCTGGACTGTCCCTGCCTCTGTCCCTGTGTCCCCTGATGTGTCACCCTGTCCCCTGAGCTGTCCCCTGACGTGCCCCCGTGTCCCCTGACGCTGTCACTGTGTCCCCTGCCAGTGTCCCCTGACGTGTCCTCGGTGTCCCCTGCCACTGTCCCTGTGTCTCCTCCTGCTGTGATGGTGTCCCCTGGGCTGTCCCCTCTCGTGTCCTCATGTCCCTGCTGCTGTCCCCATGTCCCCTGCCCCTGTCGCAGTGTCCCCTGTCCCTGTCACAGTGTCCCCTGTCCCTGTCCCGGTGTCCCCTGCCGTGTCCGTGTGTCCCCTCGGGTGTCCCGGTGTCCCCTGCCGCTGTCCCTGCCCCTGTCACACTGTCCCCTGCCTGTGTCCCGGTGTCCCCTGATGGTGTCTGCATGTCCCCTGGGCTGTCCCCTCCGGTGTCGCACTGTCCCTGCTGGTGTCCCCTGCCCCTGTCCGTGTGTCACCTGGGCTGCCCCGTGTCCCCTGCTGTGTCCTGGCGTCCCCTGCCCCTGTCCGTGTGTCACCTGGGCTGTCCCCTGAGCTGTCCCCGTGTCCCCTCCCCTGCCCCCGTGTCCCCTGACGTGTCCCGGTGTCCCCTGATGGTGTCCCTTGGGCTGTCCCGGTGTCCCCTGCCGTGTTCCCTGCCCCTGTTGTGTGTCCCTTTGGCTGTCCCCTGAGCTGTCCGGGTGTCCCCTGCCCCCGTGTCCCCGCCGTGTCCCTGCTGTGTCCCCTGCCGTGTCCCCTGAGCTGTCCCCATGTCCCCTGCCGTGTCCCTGCCGTGTCTCCTGCCCCTGTTGTGTGTCCCCTGAGCTGTCCCGGTGTCCCTTGGGCTGTCCCCTGAGCTGTCCCCGTGTCCCCTGCCCCCGTGTCCCTGCCGTGTCCCTGCCGTGTCCCCACCGTGTCCCTGCCGGGTCCCTCCCGTGTCCCGGTGTCCCCTGATGGTGTCCCTTGAGCTGTCCCGGTGTCCCCGCCGTGTCCCTGCTGTGTCCCTGCCGTGTCCCTGCCGTGTCCCCGCCGTGTCCCCGCCGTGTCCCCGCCGTGTCCCCGCCGTGTCCCTGCCGTGTCCCCGCCGTGTCCCGGTGTCCCCTGACGTGTCCCCGTGTCCCAGCAGAGAAGCCGGCGGCCCCGCAGTGCTGGAGCGAGGGGGAGCTGATCGAGGGGGGCTCGGTGCTGCTGCGCTGCTTCAGCCGGGGGGGCACCGCGCCCCTCTCGTACCAGTGGGCAAAGCTGGCCGAGGGCTACGGGGGGGGGCGCCTGCCCGCGGGCACCCTGCAAGGTGGGTCTGGGGGCTCGGGGGGGCACAGAGGGCATCTGGGGGGGTTTGGAGGGGTTTGGGGGTGTCCCTGACCATGGGCACCCTGCAAGGTGGGTCTGGGGGCTCCGGGGGCACAGGGAGGCATTTGGGGGGGTTTGGAGGGGCACAGGGTGCCCCTGTGCTCAGATAGCCTGCAAGGTGGGTCTGGGGTCTCCGGGGGGCACAGAGGGGCATCTGGGGGGTTTGGGGGTGTCCCTGTGCTCGGATTGGGCACCCTGCAAGGTGGGTCTGGGGGCTCCGGGGGGCACAGAGGGCATTTGGGGGGGTTTGGGGGTGTCCCTGCCCATGGGCACGCTGCAAGGTGGGTCTGGGGGCTCGGGGGGGCACAGAGGGCATCTGGGGGGGTTTGGGGGTGTCCCTGTGCTCGGGCACCCTGCAAGGTGGGTCTGGGGGCTCGGGGGGCACAGGGGGGAATTTAGGGGGGTTTGGGCGTGTCCCTGTGCTCAGATAGCCTGCAAGGTGGGTCTGGGGGCACGGAGGGCATCTGGGGGGGATTTGGGGGGGTTTGGGGGTGTCCCTGCCCGTGGGCACCCTGCAAGGTGGGTCTGGGGGCACAAAGGGGATTTGGGGGGGGTCTCTGCACTCGGGGACTCCCCCAAGATGGGTCAGGGACCCTCCATGGGGGGCTCGGGAGGGGATTTGGGAACATCGGCCCGGGGGGGCTCTGGAGGGGCCCTGGCTGGGGGTGCGTGGGGGGGGGGGAAGGGATCAGCGTGTCCGTGTGTCCGTGTGTCCCTCTGTCTGTCCATGTTGTGTGTCCCTGTGTGTCCCTATGTCCGTGTGTCCATGTCTCTGTGTGTCCCCATGTCCCTGTGTGTCCCTATGTCCGTGTGTCCATGTCTCTGTGTGTCCCCATGTCCCCGTGCCTGTGTGTCCCCATGTCCGTGTGTCTGGCCATGTCCCCATGTCCCTTCATGTCCCCATGTCCCTGTGTGTCCCTGTGTCTGTCCATGTCCCCATGTCCCTCTGTGTCCCTCTGTCCCTCTGTGTCCCTCTGTGTCCCTGTGTGTCCCTGTGTCCCTCTGTCCCTGTGTCTGTCCCTGTCCCCGTGTCCCCACCCTCCCTCTCCGGGGGGGTGCGGGTGACACCGAGGTGACAATACCCGGGTGACACCGAGGTGACAATGCCACCCGTGCCATCCCAGGCCGTGCCCCCGGTGACCTCCTGATCCGCAGCCTGACCGTCAGCCACGCTGGCACCTACCAGTGCCGTGTCACCAACCGCGTGGGCTACTCGGTGTGCCAGCTGAACCTGAGCCCGGGGCCACGTGAGTGACACTGGGGACATTGGGGACATTGGGGACATTGGGGACACTGGGGACACTGGGGACATTGGGGGCATTGGGGACATTGGGGCAATGGGGGCATTGAGGACATTAGGGACATTGGGGACATTGGGGGCAATGGGGACATTGGGGGCAATGGGGACATTGGGGACACTGGGGACATTGGGGACATTGGGGACACAGGGCTGAACCTGAGCCCGGGGCCATGTGAGTGACACTGGGGACACTGGGGGCAATGGAGACATTGGGGACACTGGGGACATCATTGGGGACATTGGGGACATTGGGGACACTGGGGACATTGGGGACACTGGGGACATCATTGGGGACATTGGGGACATTGGGGACACTGGGGACATCATTGGGGACATTGGGGACATTGGGGACACTGGGGACACTGGGGACATCACTGGGGACATTGGGGACATTGGGGAGGGACACAGGGCTGAACCTGAGCCCGGGGCCACGTGAGTGACACTGGGGACACTGGGGACATTGGGGACATCATTGGGGACATTGGGGGTGACACAGGGTGGCACCAGGATTTCTCAGCTCCCAAGGGTGGCACTGCAGGTGACCCTGTGTGGCACCAGTGGTGGCCCTGGGTGGCACCAGGCTCTCCCTGGGCTCCAGGCTGGCACTGCAGCGTCCCTGGGTGGCACCATGGTGGCGCCGCGGTGGCAGCAGGGGCTGGCAGTGACAGCCGTGTCCCCGTGCCAGGCGGGCGCCAGGCTGGCATCATCGTGGGCTCCATCCTCGGCTCGCTGCTCCTGCTCAGCCTGCTGGGGCTGCTCATCTGGGCACTGATCGCCCGCTACCAGCGCAAGGAGTGCCAGCGCGCCTGCAGCGACTGCCGGTGGGTGCCAGGGGTGGCACGGGGTGGCACTGGGCTCTACTGGGCACCAGTGACTGGCACTGGGTGGCACTGGGCTCTACTGGGCACCAGTGACTGGCACTGGGCTCTACTGGGCTCTAATGGGCACCAGTGACTGGCACGGGGTGGCACTGGGTTCTACTGGGCACCAGTGACTGGCACTGGGTGGCACTGGGTGGCACTGGGCTGTACTGGGCTCTAATGGGCACCAGTGACTGGCACTGGGCTGAACTGGGGTCTACTGGGCACCAGTGACTGGTACTGGGTGGCACTGGGCACCAGTGACTGGCACTGGGTGGCACTGGGTGGCACTGGGCTCTACTGGGCACCAGTGACTGGCACTGGGTGGCACTGGGCTGTACTGGGCTCTAATGGGCACCAGTGACTGGCACTGAGCACTGATGGCCACCAAGGGGTGCCAATGAGTGCCACCAGCCACAGATGGGTGGCACAGGGCACTGAGGGACACCCAGAGACACCAATGGATGCCACGGGGCACTAAGGGACACCAAGGGGTGCCAATGGGTGTCACCAAGCACAGAGGGGTGGCACAGGGCACTGATGGTCACCAATGGATGCCACCAGGCACAGAGAGGTGGCACGGGGCACTAAGGGACACCAAGGGCCCTCGAGTGCCACCAAACCCCTCGAGACACCGATGATGGTGCCAAACCCCCCTCCCCAAGTGCCACCCACCCCCTGGCGCTGCCACCTGACGATGTCACCGCGCTGTCCCCGCAGGAGCAGCACGGGTGGCACCATGCCCCGGCCCTGCGCCGCCTGTGCCCACCACTCGTACTCCCCGCATGGCATCAGCTACATGCAGTGCCAGCACGGCGACAGCGACGAGCGCGCGGCCGCGCTGCTCTGCAACGAGGGCATGCGACACCAGGTCACCTGTCCCGCGCTGTGACACCGCTGTGACATCACCGTGACATCGCTGTGACATCACCGCGACAGAAACAACGACACCGAGAGCCCGCCCCCAGAAGTGACGGCAGCGGCGGCTCCGCAAGCCCAAAAAAAAACCCGAAAAAAGCTTCGAATTTCTACAAAGTTCTTCCCGAAATCCCACAGAATCGTATACACAATTCCAGAGAATTCCTCCCCAAAAAATCCCATAAAAGATTTCAAAACCCCACAAAAATTCCCCACAGAATTCCATAAAATCCCCCAAAAATTCCTGTCGTGGAGCGCCCTCGTGTGGCCACCACGGGGACAGCGACAGAAAGCGCCAGCCGGACAAAGTGACGGCAGGAGCGGCTCAGAAGCCCAAAGAAACCCGAAAAAGCTTCAAATTCCCACAGAATCGTTCAAAATCCTACAAAATTTCCACCAAAATCCCATAAAATATTTCAAAACCCACAAAAATTCCCACAGAATTCCATAAAATCTTTCAAAATCCCCCCCAAAAATTCCTGTCCTGGTGCGCCCTCGTGTGGCCACCACGGGGACAGCGACAGAAAGCGCCAGCGGGACAAAGCGACGGCAGGAGCGGCTCCCAAAGCCCAAAAAAAGCCTTAAAAAGTTTCGAATTTTTACAAAATACCACAAAATCACACAGAATTCCCACAAAAATCCATAAAATATTTCAAAGTCCCCAAAAATTCCTGTCCTGGAGCTCCCTCGCGGGGCCACCACGGAGACTGGGACAGCGACAGCCAGTCTGCAAAAGTGACGGCAGGAGCGGCTCCCGATGCCCAAAAAACCCTAAAAACCACCTAAAATTCTACAGAATTCCTACCAAAATCCCATACAATTCTTTAAAATCCCCAAAAATTCCTTTCCTGGGGCGCCCTCAAGGGGCCACCACGGGGACAGGGATGGGGACAGCGACAGAAAGAGCCAGCCCGACAAAGTGATGGCAGGAGCGGCTCCCGAAGCCCCAAAAAACCCTAAAAACCCTCAAAACCCCACAAAATGCCCCAAATCCCTCCCTCTGTTCCACTCACCCCTGGTTTTATTGCTTTATTTTGGGGTTTGAGCCCTTTTTTTACAGCCACCCCATTTCCAGACTCTCCCAGTTCCAAAATTCCCCATTCCCGTTCCCAGTTCCTATTCCCAGTTCTCCCAGTTCATTCCCAGTTTCCTCAGTCTCATCCCAGTCCCCCCGCGGTGTCATTGTCACCCTCTGTCCCCACCCGGCCCCAAAAGCGGCCCCGCCCCCACATTTGGGATTTTTTGGGGGGGCCGGTTCAGAACGGAGCGAAAGGAAAACGAACCCAAAACCAGGAAAAAAGAAATTAAGAAAAAGGAAAAAGTAAAAAAAAGGAAAAAATGGAATAAAATTGAGAGAATTGAGATGGGAGTGGCGTGACGGGGACAGAGGGGATAGGGAGGGGACAGGGGATGGGACAAAGGCGACAAAAATGGCGAAAGGGATGGGGACAAGGATGGGGACAGAGGGGACAGGGACAGAGGGGACAGGACGCTCCAAGCCAAGGATGCCCGGAGGTGACACCCATGTCCCCAACCCGCCCCTCTCAGCGGTCAGAGGTGGCTTCTGTCCCCTCCTCAGGGGGACATGGGGCTGAGGGGACACGGGGGTGGGGCGGGGAACAGGGGATGTGTCCCTGTCCCTTTGTGTTTGTGTCCCCTCCCGTCCCTGTCCCCATCCTTGTCCCTGCCTTTCCCTTGTGTCCCCGTCTCCTGTCCTCATGTCCCCATCCTTGTCCCTGTCCCTTTGTGTCCCCTCCCTGTCCCTCTCGTCCCTTCCTGTTCCCTTTCCGTCCCTTCTGTCCCATGTCCCTCCCTTTGTGTCCCTCGTCCTGTCTGTCCCTTGTCCCTGTCCTCTCCTGTCCGTATTCCCTGTCCCCATCCCATTGTGTCCCCTTCCTGTCCCCTCCTGGCCCTGTCCTTGTCCCCTTCGTGTCCCCTCCTGTCCCCGTCCCTGTCCTGCGACCCGCCGGGGGGGCGGAGCCACCGAGGGGGCGTGACCACAGAAGGGGCGTGGTCTCAGTTGATGACTTTTTGGCCCCGCCCCCGCGGGTCCCGTAACGGCCGCCAGGGGGCGCGCGCGGCGGTTGCCGGGCAACGCAACATGGCGGGGCAGGTGGGGGGGGCCGGGGATAACGGGGGAAAACGGGGGAAAAAGGGAAAAAATGGAAAAAAAAAGGGGACAAAGGGGAGGGAAAAGGAGAGGAAGGGGGGGCAAAGGTGGGAGGGAAGAGGGGGCGAAATGGGGGGGAGAAAAGGGGAGCAAAGGGGGAAAAATGAGGGGGGATAAGGGGGGACAGGAGGTTCGGGGGTCTCGGGGGGGGGGCCCGGCTCTGAGCGGCCCCTCCCCCTCCCCAGTACGAGGACGCCTTCAGCCCCCCCCGGCTGCAGTGCTGGACCGTGCCCCGCCCCCCCCCGAAGGTACCCCCCGAGCTCGGCCTTGACCCCCCCCAAAACCCCGACCTGGAGTGGGGGGGGGGCATTGACCGACACCCCCAGACCCCTCCCAGACCCCTCCTCAACCCCAGCCCAGAACCGCCCAAGAGCCCTTTGAGACCCCCAAACCCCTCCCAGGACCCCTCCCCAGCCCAGTCCTGACCGCCCCCGGGACCCCCCAACCCCACCCCAGGACCCCCAAACTCCATCCCAAGACCCCCAAACCTTCTCCCGGGGCTACCAGGACCCCCCCAAACCCTTGCCAGGACCCCCAAACCCCTCCCGGGGCTACCACGACCCCTCCCCAGCCCAGTCCTGACCTCCCCGGGACCCCCCAAAAGCCACTCCAAGACCCCCAAATCCCTTCCCAGGACCCCCAAACCTCATCCCAACACCCCCAAACTCCCTCCCAGGACCCACCAGAAGCCCCCAGGCCAATCCTGACCCCTCTGGGATCCCACCCAAGAACCCCCAAACGCCTCCCAGCCCCCCAGGTCGGTTCTGATCCCCCCAAACCCCCCCAGCTGCCGACCCCTCGCCCCCCGACCCCGTTCATCGCCGACGATCGGGGGCACCTCCTCCCGCACGTGCCGCGATCCAAGGTGAGCCCGGGGCAGGTTTGGGGTGTCCCCCCCCCCCCAACTTCCGAGACAGTTTTGGGGTTCCCCCCTCGGTCCTGGGCCAGTTTTGGGGCCCCCTTCCCGCATCCGGGGCAGTTTTGAGGTCCCACCCCCCAGTCCCGGAGCAGTTTTGGGGTCCCCTCCCACTCTCTCGGAGCCCCGGGGCAAATTCGGGGTCCCCCTTCCAGCATCCAGGAAAGTTTTGGGGTCCCCCCTTTACTCCTGGGACAGTTTTCGGGTCTCCCCCCCACTTCCGAGACAGTTTTGGGGTCACCTCCCGGTCCTGGGGCAGGTTTGGGGGGACACCGGGGCACTTTTGGGGTCTCCCCCCGCTCCCGGGACAGTTTTGGGGTTCCCCCCCCGTTCCGGGACAGTTTTGGGGTCCCGCCCCGCTCCCGGGGCAGCTTTGGGGTCTCTCCCCACACCTGGGGCAGTTTTGGGGTCCCTCCTGACTCCCAGAGCCCCGGGGCAGTTTTGGGGTCCCCCCCCTGTTCCGGGACAGTTTTGGGGTCTCTCCCCACACCTGGGGCAGTTTTGGGGTCCCCGGGGGGACACCGGGGCAGTTTTGGGGTGTCCCCCCCCCGTTCCCAGGGGCACAGCGGTGCCACCCCCGCAGGTGTCACCCTGGGGCACCTTCCTGGGCACGTGGGCGATGCCAGCGCGGATCCCCCCGGCCCGGCTGGACCGCAGCGCCCGCTCGCCCGGGGCCGCCGAGCGGCTGGAACGGGAACAGCCCCGGGAGCTGCGGAGGGCTTGTAACGGCATCCGGACACGGGTCACCGGCAAGGTGGGGACACGGGGACACCTGGGGACACACCTGGGGACACACCTGGGACATGGGGACTTTCCTGGGGACATGGGGACACACACAAGGACACACACAGGGACACACACGGGAACAGCCCCGGGAGCTGCGGAGGGCTTGTAACGGCATCAGGACACGGGTCACCGGCAAGGTGGGGACACGGGGACACATGGGGACAGCTGGGGACATGGGGACACATGGGGACATGGGGACACACCTGGGGACACACCTGGGACATGGGGACCTTCCTGGGGACATGGGGACACACATGGGAACAGCCCTGGGCACTGCAGAGAGCTTGTAATGGCATCTGGACACGGGTCACCGGCAAGGTGACACTCATAGGGACATGGGGACACAGCTGGGGACACACCTGGGACATGGGGACACACCTGGGGACACACCTGGGACATGGGGACACACACGGGAACAGCCCTGGGCACTGTGAAGGGCTTGTAATGGCATCTGGACACGGGTCACCGGCAAGGTGACACCCTGGGGACACATGGGGACAGCTGGGGACACACCTGGGACATGGGGACACATGGGGACACACCTGGGACATGGGGACACACACAGGGACACACACGGGAACAGCCCCGGGCACTGCGGAGGGCTTGTAATGGCATCCGGACACGGGTCACTGGGAAGGTGGGGACATGGGGACACACCTGGGGACAGCTGGGGACACACCTGGGACATGGGGACACACACAGGGACACACACGGGAACAGCCCTGGGCACTGCAGAGGGCTTGTAATGGCATCAGGACACACATCACGGGCAAGGTGACACCCTGGGGACACACCTGGGACACCCCAAGGACACAGCAAGGACACCTCCAGGGCTTGGGGAGGGGCAGGGGTGACACAGGACAGACAGGAGAGGGGACAGGGACAGCAGGATAGGGGACACAGGGACATGGGGGGGACACAGGGACATGGAGATGGGGGACATGGACATGGGGGGGACACAGATATGGGGACAGGGGACATAGGGGGACAAGGGGATTGGGGACAGGGATGGGGGAATGGGGATGAGGGGACAAAGGGACATGGCAGATAAGGGAGGGGACATGGGGATAAGGGGACACGGGGGGACAGGGACAGGGGATGTGGGGACAAAGGGACACAGATATGGGGGATGTGGGGACAAAGGGGGACAGAGGGACAGAGGGATGGGACACAGGGATGGGCGATTTGGGGACAGAGGGACAAAGGGACATGGAGATGTGGACAGTGGGATACGGGGACAGGGATGGGGGATGTGGGGACAAAAGGACACAGGAGTGGGGGACACAATTTTGGGGCTGTTCCCACAAGGAGCTCCCAATGTCCCCAGTGTCCCCAGTTCCCCCAGTCCCTCCCAGTGTCCCCAATGTCCCCAGTTCCCCCAGTCCCTCCCAGTGTCCCCAGTCCCTCCCAGTGTCCCCAGTGTCCCCAATGTCCCCAGTGTCCCCAGTGTCCCCAATGTCCCCAGTCCCTCCCAGTGTCCCCAATGTCCCAGTCCCTCCCAGTGTCCCAGTGTCCCCAATGTCCCCAATGTCCCCAGTTCCCTCCAGTGTCCCCAGTTCCCCCAGTCCCTCCCAGTGTCCCCAATGTCCCCAGTGTCCCCAGTTCCCCCAGTGCTCCCCCATTTTGGGGGGTCCCCACCCCATTTCCCCATCCCTGACCCCGCTCTCTCCCCCAGCTGCAGCAGCCCTGGCACACGGAACCTTCTGGAAAGGCCCAGGGGGGTCCCAACGGGGGCTCCGCCCACCCTGAGCCCCCCAAACTTGGGGACAGCGCTGAGGGGGGACCCTGTGCCCAAAACCCCTCTGAGGGAGGACCCTGTCCCCAAAACCCCCCTGAGCAGGGACCCCCCTGTCCCCTCAGCCCCTATTTGGGGGGTCCCTGTCCCCAAAACCCCCCTGGGGAGGGACCCTGTCCCCTAAACCCCTATGGTTGGGGACCCTCACCCCAAAATCCCCCCGGTTCCTGAGCCCCCCCCGAGGTGGCTCTGCTGTCATTGTCCCCTCCCTTGGGGACAATCCCACCCACCCCAATCCCACCTTTCACCCCCCTCAGGGGGGTCTGGGACCCCCAAAAATGGGGAAATAAAGGCTGGGAAATGCAGGAAATGCTTGGAATGAGCCCAAATCCTTTTGGGGTTTTAGGGTTTGGCCCTGCTCCTTCCTCTTCCTCCTCCTCCTCCCTGGTGACTTGAGGGGGATTTTTAATTAGGAAATTAATTTAGGATGGGATTGGGATGGGATCAAACCCCCCCACCCCAAAATCCCAACCTGGAGAGGATTTTCACCCAAAAATCCTGGATTTTTCCCCCCAAAAATTCTGGATTTTCCCCCCAAAAATTCTGGATTTTCCCCCAAAAAATCCTGGATTTTTCCCCAAAAAATCCTGGGTTTTTCCCAGCAGGATCTCTCCCCTCATGGAGCTGGGACAGGAACTCGAGATGGGGTGGGGAGGGTCATTTTCCAAAGGTTAAAAATCCCTAAACCCAACCCCAAAACCCACTAAAATCCCTTTGGGAAGGTTAAAAATCCCCCCAAAACCCCTTTTCTAAAGGTAAAAAATCCCCAAAACCCAACCCCAAAACCCCTTTGGAAAAGTTAAAAATCCCCTAAACCCGACCCCAAAACCCTCCAGGAACTGCAAATTTTGGGGTTTTTTCCCCATTTTTCCACGCTGGGCTCCTCTGGGGAGCAGCAATTCCCCAATCCCAGAAGAAAATCCCAGGAATTTCTGGCTGAGGGATCAGAGCTGCTTTATTGTGTTCCCCTGGGGACAGGTGACAACAGCTGGGTGACAACAGCTGGGTGACAACAGCTGGGTGACAACAGCTGGAGTGACAAACCCCTCCCCACCACGAAACCAGGATGTTCCCATCGGCAGGAAGCTCCAAAATTGGGATTTTTGCCCCAAAAATGGGCTGAATAATGAAATTTCCATGGGGTTGAGGACACCAGGGGTGGCAGGGGGGTGGCACTGAGATGTCACTTGTCACCACTGCAGGAGGCTCCAAAATTGGGATTTTTCTCCCCAAAAATGGGCTGAATAATGAAATTTCCATGGGGTTGAGGACACCAGGGGTGGCACTGAGATGTCACCCCCATGGGTGGGGTGGAGGAGGCTCCAAAACTGGGATTTTTCTCCCCAAAAATGTGCTGAATTATGGTATTTCCATGGGATCCAGGACCCTAAGTGGTGGCAGGGGGGTGGCACCGGATGTCACTTGTCACCACAGCAGGAGGCTCCAAAAATTGGGATTTTTCTCCCCAAAAATGGGCTGAATAATGAAATTTCCATGGGGTTGAGGACACCAGGGTTGGCACCAAGATGTCACCCCCATGGGTGGGGTGGAGGAGGCTCCAAAATTGGGATTTTTCTCCCCAAAAATGGGCTGAATCATGAAATTTCCATGGGATCCAGGACCCTAAGTGGTGGCAGCAGGGTGGCACTGAGATGTCACCCCCATGGCACTGCTCCCCACTGGCAGGAGGCTCCAAAATTGGGATTTTTGCCCTCAAAAATGGGCTGAATAATGAAATTCCCATGGGGTTGAGGACACCAGGGGTGGCAGGGGGGTGGCACCGAGATGTCACTTGTCACCACAGCAGGAGGCTCCAAAATTGGGATTTTTGCCCCCAAAAATGGGCTGAATAATGAAATTTCCATGGGGTTGAGGACACCAGGGGTTGGCAGGGGGGTGGCACCGAGATGTCACTTGTCACCACTGCAGGAGGCTCCAAAATTGGGATTTTTCTCCCCAAAAATGGGCTGAATCATGGAATTCCCACAGGACGCAGGGCTCCAGCGGTGGCAGAGGGTGGCACCCAGATGTCACCTGTCACCCACCCCCGTGGGGCGCTGCCTCAATGGAGCTCCTTGTGCCGCTGTGGTGCCACCCCGGTGCCAATCCCACTCGTGGGGACACAGATCCCGCATTGTCCCGGCCTTGGGGACACGTGGGGACACCGAGGGGACACCGAGGGGACACCGAGGGGACACTGAGGGCATGGGGGGGGTGGGGCAGCTCTGCTCATCCCGGGATTTTGGGGAGGGGGATGGGAGGGAGGGGCGGGATTCCCGAGATTCCCGGGATTCCGGGATTGCCGGGATTTCAGGATTCCCAGGATTTCAGGATTCCGGGATTCCCAGGATTTCGGGATTCCAGGATTTTGGTATTCCTGGATTCCCGAGATTTTGGGATTCCCAGGATTCCCAGGATTTTGGGATTCCTGGGATTCCGGCATTCCCGGGATTTTGGGATTCCCAGGATTGCCAGAATTTTGGGATTCCCGAGATTTTGAGATTTCGGGATCCCGGGATTTTGGGATTCCTGGATTCCCAGGATTTCTGGAATTCTGGGATTCCAGGATTTTGGGATTCCCGGGAATTTGGGATTTCAGGATTCCAGGATTTCCGGAATTCCGGGATTCCAAGATTTTTGGATTCCGGGATTTTGGGATTACCGGGATTCCATTTTGGGATTTGAGGATCTGGGGATTTCGGGATTCCGGGATTCCGGCATTCCCGGGATTTTGGGATTCTGGGATTTTGGGATTCCGGGATTTTGGGATCCCGGGATCCCGGGAAGGCCCCGGGGCCGTCACAGCGCCGCCAGCGCGGCCGAGGACAGCACGGTCAGGGCCAGCACCAACAGCCCCGACTGCGTCACCTGCGGCAGCTTCAGCCCCTTGCCCAGGTCCCAGGCCTGCGGAGACAGCGGGGATGGCGGCGTCACTTTGTCCCCAAAACGGGGGACAGCGGTGTCACTTTGTCCCCAAAACGGGGGACAGCGGTGTCACACTGTCCCCAAAACGGCAGGGACAGCGGTGTCACTTTGTCCCCAAAACGGCAGGGACGGCGGTGTCACAGTGTCCCCAGAGCTGGGGAGCTTCCCCTGCTCCCACTCCCAGTTCCCAGCCCCTTCTCCCCATTTTCTATCCCCCTTTTTTCCATCCTCTCTCCCCTTTTTGCCATTTCTTTTCCCCTTTCCCATCCCCTCTCCCCCTTTCCATTCCCCCTTTTTCCCATTCCCTCTCCCTGTTCCCATCCCTTTTTCCCATTTCCTCTCCCCCTTTTCCCATTCCCTCTCCCCGTTCCCAGCCCCTTTTCCCCATTTTCTATCCCCCTTTTTTCCATCCTCTCTCCCCTTTTTTGCCATTTCTTTTCCCCTTTCCCATCCCCTCTCCCCTTTCCCCATTCCCATCCCTTTCTTCCCATTCCCTTTCCCTGTTCCCATCCCCTTTTCCCATTTCCTCTCCCCCTTTTTCCCAATTTCCTCCCCTTTCCTCCACCCTTTTTCCCAATCCCCTCTCCCCTTTCCTCCCTTTTTCCCATTCCACCTCCCTTCCATTCTCTCCCTTCCTCCCTTCCCACCCTTTCCAGCCTTCTCCCTCATTCCATCCCCTCTCCCCAGTTCCCATTCCCGTTATTTCCATTCCCACTCTCCCCATTCCCATTCCCCCCATTCCCATTATTCCCATTATTCCATTATTCCCACTTTCTCCATTCCCATTATTCCCATTAATCCCACTCTCCTCAATTCCCATTATTCCCATTCCCACTTCTCCTATTCCCATTATTCCCACTCTCCCCACTCTCATCATTCCCACTATTCCCATTCCTACCCCTCTCCCCATTCCCATTATTCCCATTATTCCCATTATTCCCATTATTCCCATTATTCCCACTCTCCTCAGTTCCCATTCCCATTATTCCCATTATTCCCATTATTCCCACTCTCCTCAGTTCCCATTCCCATTATTCCCATTATTCCCAATATTCCCATTATTCCCATTATTCCCATTATTCCCACTCCCCATTCCCATTATTCCCATTATTCCCATTATTCCCATTATTCCCATAATGTGGGAAACCCTGAACCCCCCCAAACCCCAGGAGCCACTCTGGGGTCGATCCCTCCCTGGGAATTCCACAAATCCACAATTCCCAAAATCCCAGAATTCCCAAAATTCCAGAAAACCCAGCCCTTCCCTCACAGTCCCAGTTCCAAACTGGAATTGGCTCCCATAAAACCCCTCCAGCCATTCCCAACCTTTTGTGCCATTCCCAAAATTCTGAGGGACCCAGGTGAGGGGAGGACACACCCTGGTGCCACCCCATTGTCACCTGCTGTCCCCAAAGGGACATTCCAGGTGCACAATTCCCAGATCCACACTGGGAATTATCCTCCCATAAAACCCCTCCCAAAGTTTTTGTGCCATTCCCAAAAATTCCTCCCCAATCCCAGGATCCTGAATAGAGGGGACACCCCAGTGCCACCCCATTGTCACCCGCTGTCCCCAAAGGGACATTCCAGGTGCACAATTCCCAGATCCTCCCATAAAACCCCTCCCAAAGTTTTTGTGCCATTCCCAAAAATCCCTCCCCAGTCCCAGGAACCCGAATAGAGGGGACACCCCGGTGCCACCCCATTGTCACCCGCTGTCCCCAAGGGGACATTCCAGGTGCACAATTCCCAGTTCCACACTGGGATCTTCCCATAAAACCCCTCTGGCCATTCCCAACCTTTTGTGCCATTCCCAAAATTCTGAGGGACCCAGGTGAGGGGGGGACACACCTTGGTGCCACCCCATTGTCACCCGCTGTCCCCAAAGGGACATTCCAGGTGCACAATTCCCAGTTCCACACTGGGATCCCCCCATAAAACCCCTCCAGCCATTCCCAACCTTTTGTGCCATTCCCACAAAATCCCTCCCCAATCCCAGGAACCCGAATAGAGGGGACAGCCCGGTGCCACCCCATTGTCACCCGCTGTCCCCAGAGTGACCCAAATAGCGGGGACAGCCCGGTGCCACCCCATTGTCACCCGCTGTCCCCAGCGTGACCCCGCAGCGCCCTCACCAGGTGGCGGACGCCGTTCCAGGTGTGGTAGCTCAGGGGCAGGGCCAGCAGGAACTTGGCCGAGCACACGAGGGCGGGGCCCAGGCTGAGAGCCCGCACCTGGGCCAGGTAATGGGGGAACTGCTCAGGGAGCAGCAGCGCGGCCACCGAGAACAGGGACACACCTGGGGACAGATAGACCTGTCAGGGACAGGGACACACCTGGGGGGGACAGGGACACACCTGGGGACAGATACACCTGTCAGGGACAGGGACACACCTGGGGACAGATACACCTGTCAGGGACAGCAGGGACACACCTGGGGACAGGGGAGGGACATGTCAGGGACAGGGATACATCTGGGGGGGACAGGGACACACCTGGGGACAATAGGGACACACCTGGGGACAGCAGGGACACACCTGGGGACAATAGGGACACATCTGTCAGGGACAGGGACACACCTGGGGGGGACAGGGACACACCTGGGGACAATAGGGACACATCTGTCAGGAGAGTGACACACCTGGGGGGACAGATACACCTCTCAGGGACAGGGACACACCTGTCAGGGACAGGGACACACCTGGGGGGGACAGGGACACACCTGGGGACAACAGGGACACACCTGGAGGGGACAGGGACACACCTGTCAGGGACAGGGACAGGGATACACCTGTCAGGGACAGCAGGGACACACCTGGGGACAGATACACCTGTCAGGGACAGGGACACACCTGGGGACAACAGGGACACACCTGGGGGGGACAGGGACACACCTGGGGACAGATAAAGCTGTCAGGGACATACCTGAGGGGGGACAGGGATACACCTGGAATGGGGATAGGGATACACCTGGAAACAGGTATACACCTGGAATGGGCAGGGAACACACCAGGGAGAAGAGGAA
Organism: Zonotrichia leucophrys gambelii; assembly: GCF_028769735.1. Lineage (NCBI taxonomy): Eukaryota > Metazoa > Chordata > Aves > Passeriformes > Passerellidae > Zonotrichia > Zonotrichia leucophrys. The sequence continues at coordinate 2,406,099 of NC_088194.1, read as the reverse complement.
TACACCTGGAATGGGGACAGGGATACACCTGGAATGGGGACAGGGATACAGCTGGAATTGGGATGGAGCCCATCAGGGAGAACAGGGATACACTTGGAATGGGACAGGAAAATAGGGATACACCTGGAAAACAAACACAGGGATATGTATCTGGAAAAGGATGGAACACATCAGGGATACACCTGGAGAACAGGGATACACCTGGGAAACAAACAGGGATACACCTGGAATGGGGACAGGGAAAATAGGGATACACCTGGAAAAGGAATCCAGGACAAACAGGGATACACCTGGAAAAACAGGGATACACCTGGAATGGGGACAGGGAAAATAGGGATACACCTGGAAAACAAACACAGGGATATGTATCTGGAAAAGGATGGAACACATCAGGGATACACCTGGAAAACAGGGATACACCTGGAATGTATCCCTGGGAAACAGGGATACACCTGGAATGGGGACAGGGAAAATAGGGATACACCTGGAAAACAAACACAGGGATACCCCTGTAAAAACAGGGATACACTTGGAGAACAGGGGAACACCTGGGAAACAAACAGGGATACACCTGGAAAAACAGGGATACACCTGGAATGTATCCCTGGGAAACAGGGATGCACCTGGAACACACCGGGGAGAACAGGGGGAAAAAACTCAGGGGTGGAGAAAATCCCAGGGGTGGAAAAATTTGAATGGAAAAAATTAAAAAAAACAGGGATGGGAAACGGGTGGGGGGGGTTTTGGGGGGGTTTTGAGGGATTTTATAGGATTTTGGGGGGAATTTAGGGGGGATTTTGAGGGGAATTTGGGGGGATTTTGGGAGGAATTTTGGTGTGGATTTGGCGGGGAGAGGGGGGGATTTTGTGGGATTTGGGGTGGATTTGGGGGAATTTAGGGGGATTTTGGGGGCATTTCAGGGAAATTTGGGGGATTTTGGGAGAATTTTGGTGTGGATTTGGCAGGGAGAGGGGGGATTTTGGGGTGGATTTGGGGGAATTTGGGGGGATTTTGTGGGATTTTGGGGGGGCTGGAGAAAGCAGAAGATTCCCAGCAAACCCCTGAGTTGGGAATGGGGGGAATCCGGGCTGTGGGAACCCAGGGGTGTCCCCAAGGTGTCCCCAAGGTGTCCCCAAGGTGTCCCCAGTGCCACCCACCGAGGCTGAGGGCGACGCCGGTGCCACGGTGGGTGATGGACATGGCCATGGGCAGCGACCACCTGCAACAGAAATGGGGTGGGGTCACCCCAAAACCCACAGAAATGGGGCTGGGGTCACCCCAAAACCCTGGGAATGGGGCTGGGGTGACCCCAAAACCCTGGGAATGGGGTGGGGTCACCCCAAAACCCTGGGAATGGGGCTGGGGTCACCCCAAACCCACAGGAATGGGGTGGGGTCACCCCAAAAGCCACAGAAATGGGGTGGGGTCACCCCAAAATCCACAGAAATGGGGCTGGGGTCACCCAAAACCCACAGGAATGGGGCTGGGGTCACCCCAAACCCACAGGAATGGGGTGGGGTCACCCCAAAACCCACAGAAATGGGGCTGGGGTCACCCCAAAACCCACAGAAATGGGGTGGGGTCACCCCAAAACCCTGGGAATGGGGCTGGGGTCACCCCAAACCCACAGAAATGGGGCTGGGGTCACCCCAAAACCCACAGGAATGGGGTGGGATCACCCCAAAACCCTGGGAACAGGGTGGGGAGGGGGATTGGGGTGAATGTGGGGCATTTTGAGGTGGCCTGAGGTGAATTTGGGGGATTTTGGGGGGAATCTGGGGTGGCCTGGGGTGAATTTGGGTGAATTTGGAGGGTCCTGGGCTGAATTTGAGGGAATTTGGGCTGTCTTGGGGTGATTTTAGGGTGCTCAGGGTGAATCTGGGGTTCCTGAGCTGATTTCAGAGAGTTTCCAGGGAGATTTTGGGGGTTCCCAGCTATTTCTGGGGTGGCTTTGGGCAATTTTGGGATGGATTGGGGTGATTTAGGGAAGTTTTGGGGTTCCCTGGCTGCTTTAGGGGCTGTTTGAGTGGTCTGGGGGCAGTTTCAGGGTGGTTTTAGGGTGGATTTTGAGGTTCTCTGGCTGGGTTTGGGGTGTTTTGGGGCAGTTTTGGGGTGGTTTTGGGGCGGTTTGAGTGGTTTTGGGGTGTTTTGGGGCAGTTTTGGGGTGGTTTGAATGATTTTGGGGCAGTTTTGGGGCAATTTTGGGGTGATTTGGGGCAGTTTTGGGGTGGTTTTGGGGCGGTTTGAGTGGTTTTGGGGTGTTTTGGGGCAGTTTTGGGGCAGTTTTGGGGCAGTTTTGGGGTGTTTTGGGGCAGTTTTGGGGTGGTTTTGGGGTGGTTTTGGGGCAGTTTTGGGGCAGTTTTGGGGCGGTTTGGGTGGTTTTGGGGCAGTTTTGGGGTGTTTTGGGGCAGTTTTGGGGTGGTTTTGGGGTGGTTTGAGTGGTTTTGGGGCAGTTTTGGGGGGTTTTGGGGCAGTTTTGGGTGGTTTGGGGGCAGTTTTTGGGGTATTTCTGGGGCAGTTTTGGGTGGTTTTGGGGGGTTTGAATGGTTTTGGGGTGGTTTGGGTGGTTTTGGGGTGTTTTGGGGCGGTTTGAGTGGTTTTGGGGCTGTTTTTGGGGTGTCTCTCACTTGTAGATGCTGACATGGGGGGACAGCGGCCGCCCCGAGCGCTCGTTCCTCTCCCAGAACCTCCTCATCTCCTCCCGGGCCGTGGTGCCCATGGGGACGGCCCTGGGGGAGAGAAAGGGACTGAACCGACCCCAAAAACCCCAAAAAACCCTAAAAAACCCTAAAAAACCCCTAAATCTACCCCAAAACAACCCCTGAACCCACCCTAAAAAGAAACCCCTAAACCCATCCCAAAAACCCCAAATCACTTCCTAGTCTCTCCCAGTCCCATCCCAGTTTGGTCTCATTCCATCCCAGTCCATTCCAGTTTGGTCCCAGTCCCATCCCAGTTCCATCCCAGTTTGGTCTCATTCCATCCCAGTCCATCCCAGTCCCTCCCAGTCCATCCCAGTCCCATCCCAGTCCCATCCCAGTCCATCCCAGTCCCATCCCAGTCCATCTTAGTCCACCCCAGCTCATTCCCAGTCCATCCCAGTTTGGTCCCAGTCCCTCCCAGTCCATCCCAGTCCCTCCCAGTCCATCCCAGTCCCATCCCAGTCCCTCCCAGTCTCTCACTGGTGCAGGGTGGGGCCGGGCCCCAGCCGGGCCAGGAGGCAGCGCCGCCCCAAACCCCTGGAAAAAGAGAGAAAAAAATGGGGAAAAAAATGAGAAAAAAATGGGAAAAAATGGGACACCGAGGGGACACTGAAGGGACACTGAGGGGACACTGAGGGTGGCACTGAGGGGACACGGAAGGGACACTGAAGGGACACTGAGGGTGGCACTGAGGGGACACTGAGGGGACGCTGAGGGGACGCTGAGGGGACACTGAGGGGACGCTGAGGGTGGCACTGAGGGGACACTGAGGGTGGCACTGAGGGGACACTGAGGGTGGCACTAAGGGGACACTGAAGGGACACGGAAGGGACACGGAAGGGACACGGAGCTGGCCCGGCCCCGCCGCTCCCGGGCCGGAACCGAGACACCGCCTCAGGCCAGGCCCGGGCCCGCCCCCGGTGTCCCCTCGGTGTCCCCAATGTCCCCCAATGTCCCCCGGGCCTGTCCCGGGCCCTCGGAGTCACCTCAGAGCCAGCGCCGCCATCTTGGAACCGCCGCGCCGGAAATGGCCGTGACGCAGTTCCGGTTCCGGGAACGGGCGGGATCGATAACCGATATCGGTTATTGGCATCGGTGTTGATATTGGTCATTGAAAACGGTCATTGATACTGGTATTGATATTCGTAATGATATTGGTATTGATATCGGTTACTGGGAGCGATAACTGATATCGGTAATTGGTTTCGGTTATTGATATTGGCATTGATATAGGTACTGGGATCGATAACTGATATCGGTTATTGATACTGGTAGTGATGGTACTGATATCAGTGTTGATAGCGGTCCCTGGGATCGATACCTGATATCGGTTATTGATATCGGGATTGATATCGGTATTTATGTCTGATATTGATATTGTTCATTGATATAGGTACTGGGATCCATAACCGATATCGGTTATTGATACTGGTAGTGATGGTACTGATACCGGTGTTGATATCGGTCACTGGGATCGATAACTGATATCGGTTATTGATATTGGTATTGATATTGGCATTGATATCGGTCATTGATACTGGTATTGATATTCGTAATGATATTGATATTGATATCGGTCGCTGGGATCGATAACTGATACCGGTTATTGATATCGGTCACTGGGAGCGATAACTGATATCGGTTATTGGCATCGGTATTGATATCGGTACCAGGATTGATAACCGATATCGGTTATTGGTATCGGTTATTTATATCGGTATTTATATCTGATATTGATATTGGTCATTGATATCGGTCACTGGGATCGATAACTGATATCGGTCCTGTTATTGATCCCTGTTTTCAATCCCGTTATCAATCCCGTTATCAATCCCATTATCGATCTCCATTATCCCCCTGAGCCATCCCCTCTTTGCAGTTTTTCCCCTAAAATCCCCCAAACCCCCCAAAATCCCCCAAACCCCCCGGGCCCTGCCCCAGCTACAAGCACCGTGTCCCCCCCACCATGTCCCTCAATGTCCCCCACAATGTCACCCCCCCATCCCCCTCAATGTCCCCTCTGTGCCCCCCCATGTCCCTGTCCCTCCATGTCCCCCTGTGTCCCATCTCCTCTCTCTGTCCCCTCCATGTCCCCTCTCTGTCGCCCCCATGTCCCCCCATGTCTCCCCTCTGTCCCCTCAATGTCCCCTTTGTCCCCCTCGTGTCCCCTCTCTGTTCCCCCCTGTCCCCTCCATGTCCCCCCTGTCCCCTCTGTCCCCTTAATGTCCCCCCCATCCCTTCCATGTCCACCTCATGTCCCCCCCATGCCACCCCCTGTGTCCCCCCGTGTCCCCCCTGTGTCCCTCCCATGTCCACTCTACGTCCCCTCAATGTCCCCTCCCTGACCCCCCACTTTGTCACCCCTTGTCCCCCTCTATGTCCCCTCAGTGTCCCCCCATGTCCCCCTCTCTATCCCCCCATGTCCCCCCCAATGTCCCCCCCATGTCCCGCCCTCTGTCCCCTCTCTGTCCCCCCCCAATGTCCCCCCCATGTCCCCCTGCTGTCCCCTCAATATCCCCTCAATGTCCCCTCCATGCCACCCCTCTGTGTCCCCGCCATGTCCCCCCATATCCCCCTGTCCCCTCCATGTCCCCTCCATGTCCCCCCACTGTGTCCCCTCCTGTCCCCACTGTCCCGTCAATATCCCCTCAATGTCCCCCCCAATGTCCCCCCCGTCCCCCCTGTCCCCTCTCTATCCCCCCATGTCCCCCTCGTGTCCCCTCCATGTCCCCCCCATGTCCTCCCCGCTGTCCCCTCAGTATCCCCTCCATGTCCCCCCATTGTGTCCCCCCATGTCCCCCACGCTGTCCTCGCTGTCCCGTCAATATCCCCTCAATGTCCCCTCAGTGTCCCCCCATGCCACACCCGTGTCCCTCCATGTCCCCCTCAATGTCCACTCAATGTCGCCTCTATGTCCCCCCATTGTGTCCCCCCATGTCCCCCCCAATGTCCCCTCCATGTCCCCCCAATGTCCCCCCACTGTGTTCCCCCCTGTCCCCACTGTCCCGTCAATATCCCCTCAATGTCCCCTCAATGTCCCCCACTCTGTCCCCTCAATGTCCCCCCATGCCACCCCCGTGTCCCTCCATATCCCCCCCAATGTCCCCTCAATGTCGCCTCCATGTCCCCCCATTGTGTCCCCCCCATGTCCCTCACTGTGTCCCCCCATGTCCCCCCACTGTCCCCTCCATGTCCCCTCAATGTCCCCTCCATGCCCCCCCCAATGTTCCCTCAATGTCCCCTCAGTATCCCCTCAATGTCCCCTCAGTGTCCCCCCCACTGTCCCCTCCATGTCCCCTCAGTGTCCCCTCAGTGTCCCCCCAATGTCCCCCCGTGTCCCCGCTGTCCCCCGGGGCCACATTCCTGCTCCCCCGCCCCCGCGGCTCGCGGGAATGCGGCCGGACAAAGGCCACCAGTGTCCCCGTCCCCCGGGCCACCCTCAGTGTCCCTCAATGTCCCTCAATGTCGCCTTTGAGCGGGGTCCCCGCGGCCCGGCCCCCCCGCGCCCATTGGCCGGGATCTGGGGACAGGGCCACCCTAAAACCGCGTCCCCGCCGCTGTCCCCTCCGTGTCACCGACCGCCACCATGTCCCCGAGGGCCACCCGCCGCCTCCTCCTCGTGGCCGGGCTCGTGGCAGCGCTGGGTGAGCTTGGGGACAAGGGACGGTCCCCAAAAAGGGGGTGGCAAGGGGGGGGGGGGACAGGAGAGGTTTGGGGGTGGCTCTGGGGATGGGGACACGCGGGGCTTGGGGACTGTCACCTCAGCATGGGGACATGCGGGGCTTGGGGACTGTCACTGCACCTTGGGGACTGTCACCTCAGCATGGGGACACGCAGGGCTTGGGGACTGTCACTGCACCTTGGGGATTGTCACCGAGCTTTGGGGACTGTCACCTTGGTTTGGGGACTGTCACCGAGCCTTGGGGAGTGTCACCACAGATTGGGGAGTGTCACAGAGCTTGGGGATTGTCACCATGGTTTGGAGATTGTCACCATGGCTTGGGGATTGTCACCAAGCCTTGGGGAGTGTCACCGTGGCTGTCACCTTGGCTTGGGGACTGTCACCGCGGTTTGGGGACTTGGGGATTGTCACCACGGCTTGGGGACTGTCATCATGGTTTGGAGATTGTCACCGAGCCTTGGGGAGTGTCACCATGGCTTGGGGATTGTCACCATGGTTTGGAGATTGTCACCATGGCTTAGGGATTGTCACCAAGCCTTGGGGATTGTCACCATGGCTTGGGGATTGTCACCACAGCTTGGGGATTGTCACTATGGTTTGGGGATTGTCACCATGGCTTGGGGACTTGGGGACCGTCACCATGGCTTGGGGATTGTCACCGAGCCTTGGGGAGTGTCACCGCACATTGGGGATTGTCACCTGGGCTTGGGGACTTGGGGACTGTCACCTCGGCTGGCAGGGGACAGCAGGGGTGGCACCAACCTGGACACAATGGCGGGTGGCGGTCAGGACAGTTTTGGTCACTGTCACCAACCTAGGGACAGCTGGGGGTGGCGGCCAGGAGGGTCCCAGAGCTGTCACCAAGCTGGGGACAGGGATGGGTGTGGCTGCCATTGTCACCTCCTTGGGGACAGCTGGAGGTGGCGGCCAGCACAGTCCCGGTCGTTGTCACCTCCTTGGGGACATTGTCAGGGGTGCCACACCCAGCCCTGCTGGTGTCACCGAGCGGTGGCCCCTCCTTGGGGACATTGTCGGGGGTGGCTGTCAGGACAATGCCGGCCATTGTCACCTCCCTGGGGTGACAGCTGGGGGAGTGCCACACCCAGCCCCGCCCGTGTCACCCACGGGGACAGCAGTGCCACCACCCCGCTGTCCCCTCTGTGCCACCCATGGGGACAGCAGTGCCACCACCCCGCTGTCCCCTCGCAGTCCTCACGCTCCCTTTGGTGGCAACTTGGTGACACTCCTGGCTGTGGTGGCACCTCGGGGACACTCCGGGTTGTGGTGGCAGCTCGGTGACACTTTGGGCTGTGGTGGCACCTCGGGGACACTCCGGGCTGTGGTGGCAGCTCGGTGACACTTTGGGCTGTGGTGGCACCTCGGTGACACCGCCAGGCTGTGGTGGCAGCTCGGTGACACTCCGGGCTGTGGTGGCACCTTGGTGACACTTTGGGCTGTGGTGGCAGTTCTGTGACACTCCGGGCTGTGGTGGCACCTTGGTGACCCCGCCCCGCGCTGGGGGGGCGGGGCTGTGACGTCACTGTGTGTCGCTGTGTGTCACCAGGGGTGTCGCCGGTGTCCCCAATCCACGTGTACACGCAGCGCGAGGTCCACGGCACCGTGGGCTCCAGTGTCACCCTGTCCTGCAGCTTCTGGTCCAGCGAGTGGATCTCGGAGGACATCTCCATCACCTGGCACTTCCAGGCCGATGGCTCCCGCGACAGCATCTCCGTCAGTGTCACCGCTGTCCCCACGCTGTCCCCAAAATGTCCCCGTTGTCCCCAAGTCATCCCCATTGTCCCCATCCCGTCCACGCTGTGCCCCAGTGTCACCTTGTCCCAGTGGAGCCTTCTCTGGTGTCTTCTTGCGCTGTGGTGGCACTGGGGTGTCCCCAGAGTGTCCCCACAGTGTCCCCAAAATGTCTCTGTTGTCCTCATGGTGTCCCCAAAATGTCCCCATTGTCCCCAAGCCATCCCGTTGTCCCCAGCCCGTCCTCGTTGTCCCCATCCTGTTCCCGCTGTGCCCCGGTGTCACCTCGTCCCAGTGGAGCCTTCCCTGGTGTCTTCTTGCCCTGTCCCCAAAGTGTCCCCAGTGTCCCCACAGTGTCCCCAAAATGTCCCTGTTGTCCTCATGGTGTCCCCAACCCCCAACCCGTTCCCATTGTCCCCAGCCCGTCCCCATTGTCCCCATCCTGTTCCTGCTGTGCCTCAGTGTCACCTCGTCCCAGTGGAGCCTTCCCTGGTGTCTTCTTGCACTGTGGTGGCACTGGGGTGTCCCCAGAGTGTCCACATTGTCCCCATGGTGTCCCCAGCCCGTCCCCATTGTCCCCAACCTGTCCCTATTGTCCCCATAGTGTCCCCATCCCATCACCGCCACGCCCCAGTGTTCCCACGTCCCAGTGGAGCCGTCCCCGAGGGTGACACAGTGTCTTCTTGCCCTGTGGTGGCACTGGGGTGTCCCCAAAGTGTCCCCAACCTGTCCCCATTGTCCCCAAAGCGTCCCCATCCCATCCCTGCTGCTCCCTGGTGTCACCTCATCCCAGCAGAGCCTCCCCTGAGGGTGACACGGTGTCTTCTTGCTCCATGGTGGCACTGGGGTGTCCCCAAGGTGTCCCCAGTGTCCCCATGCTGTCCCCAACCCATCCCCATTGTCCCCACAGTGTCCCCAACCCATCCCCATTGTCCCCATCCTGTCCCCATCACTCCCTGGTGTCACCTCATCCCAGCAGAGCCTCCCCTGAGGGTGACACGGTGTCTTCTTGCTCCATGGTGGCACCGGGGTGTCCCCAAAGTGTCCCCAAGGTGTCCCCAGCGCCTGCTGGTTCTCAGCACCAGCCCCAGAGGACAGAGCTTCCCTTGAGGTGACACCGTGTCCCCTCACACCGCAGTGTCCCCACAGTGTCCCCGCAGTGTCCTCATGTCCCAGTCCCACCCTGCAGGTGACACCGTGTCCCATCACACTGAGGTGGCACTGGGATGTCCCCACAGTGTCCCTGTGTCCCAGTCCCACCCTGCAGGTGTCACCCTCCCCCCTCAGTGCCACCTTGGTGCCACCACCGGCACTTCCATCCCTCTCCCACCCCCTCGCCCCGCTGTGCCCTCTGTCACCTGGGTGACCTCAGTGTCACCGTCACCCTGGATAACCCCGATGTCACTGTCCCCCCTGGATAACCTCAGTGTCACTGTCACCTGGATAACCCCGGTGTCCCTGTCCCCCCGGGTGACCCCGGTGTCACTGTCACATCAATGTCCCTGTCCCCCCGAGTGACCCCGGTGTCCCTGTCCCCCCGGGTGACCCCAATGTCCCTGTCCCCCTGGATAACCCCAGTGTCCCTGTCCCCCCGGTGTCCCTGTCCCCCTGGCTGACCCCGGTGTCCCTGTCCCCCCGAGTGACCCCGGTGTCACTGTCACATCGATGTCCCTGTCCCCCCGGCTGACCCCGGTGTCCCTGTCCCCCCGGTGTCCCTGTCCCCCCGTGTGACCCCGGTGTCCCTGTCCTCCCGGCTGACCCCGGTGTCGCTGTCCCCGTCCCAGATCTTCCACTTCGCCAAGGGCCAGCCCTACATCGACGACGTGGGGACGTTCAAGGAGCGCATGGAGTGGGCGGGGAACCCGCGGCGCCGCGACGGCTCCATCGTCATCCACGGGCTGGAGCCGAGCGACAACGGCACCTTCACGTGCGACGTCAAGAACCCGCCCGACATCGTGGGCAAATCCTCGCAGGTCACGCTCTACGTGCTGGAGAGAGGTGCGACACGGCTGGCACCTTGGGGACACGGCTGGCACCGGGGGGGACACGGCTGGCACCTGGGAGGGACACGGTTGTCACCTGGGGGTGCGACACGGCTGGCACCGGGGGGGACACGGCTGGCACCGGGGGGACACGGCTGGCACCTCCTTGTCACCTGGGGGGGACATGGCTGGCACCCTGGGCGGGGACACGGCTGGACATCCCGGGGGTGGGACACGGTTGTCACCTGGGGGGGACACGGCTGTCACCTCCCTGGGAGTGGGGACACTGAGGTGGGGTCACCTGCACTGCTGTCAGTGACACCGGGTTGGTGTCACCTCCCTGACCCTGCTGGTGGTGGGGACACCGGGCCAATGTCACCTACACTGCTGGCTGGAACACGGGGCTGGTGGCACCTCCCTGATCCTCTACTGGTGGGGGTGGCACTGTGCCACTGTCTCCTCCCTGCTGCTGGAGGGTGACACGGTGCCGCTGTTCCCACAGTGCACCACTGATGGGTGACCAGTGCACTGTGCCACTGTCCCCGCGGCCCCATTGTTCGGGGGTGACACAGTGCCATGTCCCTGCCCGGGGGTGAACCTTCCTGTCCGCAGTGCCGCCTTCGGTTCCCTGCCCAGTGTCCATGTCGGTGACAGCATGTCCCCGTGTCCGGTGCACAGTGCAATGTCCCCCAGGTCCCCGCTCCCGGGGCACAGTGCAATGTCCCTCGTGTCCGCTCCGGGGTGACACGCTGTCATTCCGCAGTGTCCCGCTGTCCGGTGGACCGCTGTCGCTGTCCCGCAGTGCCGCCCCGTTACGGTGTCACTGTCCCCTCAGTGTCCCCGCTGTCCCGGGGGTGACACAGTGCCAATGTCCCCGCAGTGTCACTGTCCCCTCAGTGTCCCCCACTGCCGGGAGGTGACACGGTGTTGGTGTCCCTGTCCCCGCAGTGTCCCCGCTGTCCCGGGGGTGACACGCTGTCCCTGTCCCCGCAGTGCCGCCCCGTTACGGTGTCGTGCTGGGCTCCGTTATCGCCGGGGCGCTGCTCGTGGTGGCCGCGCTGGTGGCGCTGGGTTACGGCGGCCGCTACTGCTGGCGGCGGCGCCAGGCGGCTCTGCAGCGGCGGCTCAGGTCAGCGGGACCCCTCCCCAAATTGGGACCCTGCCCCACACGGGGACTGCTCCCCAAATCGGGACCCCTCCCCAAACAGGGACTGCTCCCCAAATCGGGACCCCTCCCCAAATTGGGACCCTGTCCCAAACGGGGACCCTCCCACACATGAGACCCTCTCCAAACCGCGACCCCGCCCCAAAACAGGACCCTGCCCCAAATAGGAACTCTGCCCCAAACGGGGACCCCTCCCCAAATTGGGACCCCTCCCTAAATAGAGATCCCTGCCCCAAAACGGGACCCTGCCCCAAACAGGTACCCCTCCCCAAATTGGGATCCTTCCTCAAATGGGACCCCAAACAGGGACCCTGCCCCAAATAGGGACCCTGCCCCAAACCGCGACCGCTCCCCAAACAGTGACCCCTGCCCTAAATGGGGACCTCTCCCCAAACAGGGACCCCTCCCCAAATCGGGACTCCTGCCCAAATAGGGACCCTTCCTCAGACTTGGACCCCTGCCCATATTGCGACCCTCCCCAAATCAAGACCCCTCCCAAAATCGGGACATTCCCCAAACAGAGACCCCCTCCCCAAAACGGGACCCTCCCCAAATAAGGACCCCTCCCTGAGCCGCGACCCCTCCCCAAACAGGGACCCCTGCCTAAACGGGACTCCTGCCCTAAATGGGGACCTCTCTCCAAACCGGGACCCTCCCCAAATCGCGACCCCTCCCAAAATCGGGACATTCCCCAAACAGGGACCCCTCCTCAAACCGGGGCCACCGGGGGGCACCAATTCCACCATCCTGAGCCGCGACCCCTCCCCAAACCGGAGGCTGCACTCCCACCATCCCTCGCCCCTCTCTCCCCCACACCGGGGGTCCCGCGGGTCACTCCCACCATCCCGACCCCGTTTTTCCCCATTTTCTCCCCATTTTCCCCCCGCAGCGCCATGGAGAAGGGGAAGCTGCAGCGCTCGGGCAAGGAGGGCTCCAAGCGCAGCCGGCAGGTGAGCGCCGAGCGGGGCGGGGGGCACGGCGGGCTGTCCCCCCTGTCCCCCCGGTCCCCAGGCTCGCCGGGGGCTGCGGGTGAAGCCCCCCTGTCCCCGCAGGCCCCCGTGCTCTACGCCATGCTGGACCACGGCCGCAGCGCCAAGAAAAGCAAGGGCGGCGCTGGCAAGGATAGGAAATAGCGGTTAGCGGGCAGGGAGGGACCCCCGGGGGCGGCCGGGGCTTCGGGGGACCCCCGGCCCCCCAAAGTCATCATGACCATCGAGATGGAGCTGCGGGGGGAGCCCCAGGCCGCGGCCCCGCCCGCCGCCCGCTCGCCGAGCCGGGGCAGCCTCAAGAACGCGCTGCTGAGCATCATCAAACCCAACTCGGGGGGCTCCTGAGGGACCCTCGGCGCCCGGGACCCCGGCGAGGAGCGGGGTGTGGTCCTCGCCTCGGGTCCCTTCGCCTTGGGGACAGCGCTGGCGACAAGCGCGGCTCCCCCCGCCCCCGCCCCGGCCACCCTCGGTCGCTCCCTGCCCAGCCCCGGGTGGGATTTGTGCCCCGGAACGCGGGGTTGGGGTCGCTGCCCCCTCCCCGGGGCCGTGTCCCCCTCCCCTGAATTCGGGGAGTTTTTCTCTGTGCCCCCCAATTTCGCTCCTTTTTCTGGCCGTTTTCTCGTCTCTCCCCGCGATCGAGCCCAAATGACGTCGCGGGGTGGCCCCTTTGTCCCCTTTGTCCCCCCATTAACCCCCGCGCCCCGTAACCCCCGGGACCCCTCCCCAAACCCGGCCGGAGCCCCGTGGGAGGGGGCGAGGCTGCGGCCGGGCTGGGGGAGCCGCCCCGGACGCGTTTTGTACCCCCTGTCCCCGTCCCTGTCCCCTCCGTGTCCCCGTGGTGCCATTAATAAAGCTGACATCTCCGGGAGCCCCGTGTCGCTGTCGCTGTCCCCACACCACGGCGACATCGCTGTCACCCCCAGCAGGGAGGTGACACCTGGAGGGTGACCTGGTGGCACCCCAGAGTCCCCAATGCCACCACCCCCCCTTAATTAAAGCTGTAATTAACACAACCAAAGCTCAGGGTGGGTGGGCTTTGGTGTCCCATCCTGTCCATTGTCCCCTCGGAGGGGGTGGCTGTCACCTTCTCACGGAGGGAGGGGACAAAGACCCCGGCCCGGCGCTGAGGGGGCATTTGGGGGCACGGAGCATTGCGGGAACGGGCAGGGAGCGGCCCCGGTGCCCCCCCGGTGCCCCCCCGGTGCCGTTGTCCCTTTCCCTAATAAGTCAGCGCTGCCCGACCCCGCCGTGTCCCCTGGGGCCGCGGCCGCTGTTTTTCTTTCCAAGGAGCTATTTCTGCACCGGAGCGCGGCATTGCGGGGCCCTGGGAACCGCCCCGAGCCCCCCAAACCCGGCTGTGGACCCTCCAAAATTGAGCTGAGAATACCCCCCAAAATTGGGCTGTGAAATCCCAGAAATTGGGCTGTGAAATCCCCCTAAATCCGCTTGCAAAGCCCCGAAAATCTGGCTGCAAAATTGGACTGAGAACCCCCCAAAACCCGGCTGTGGACCCCTCAAAATTTGACTGCGACCCCCCCCAAATCCAGCTGCGAACTCCCCCAAAACCCGGCTGCGAACCCCTCAAAATTGGGCTGCAAACTCTCCCTAAATCCGCTTGCAAAGCCCCGAAAATCTGGCTGCAAAATTGGGCTGAGAACCCCCCAAAACCTGGCTGCAAACCCCCCAAAATTGGGCTGTGAACCCCCAAGAATTGGGCTACAAACTCCTCCTAAATCCGCCTGCAAAGCCCCCCAAAAACCAGGCTGTGAACACCCAAAAACCGGCTGTCGACCCCTCAAAATTAGGCTGTGGACCCCCCCAAAACCCGGCTATGGACCCCTCAAAATTCGGCTGTGAACCCCTCAAAATTGAGCTGCAATCCCCCCTAAATCCGCCTGCAAATCCCCCCAAAAACCGGGCTGTGAACAGCCAAAACCCGGCTGTGGACTCCTCAAAGTTCAGCTGCAAATCACCCCAAAATTGGACTGAGAACCCTCCCAAAACCCAGCTGCGAATCCCCCCGAAATCCTCCCGTGAACCCCCAAATCTGGCTGCACACGCACCCCAAAATTCGGCTGCGAACTCCCCCAAAATCCCTCTGCAATTCCCCCCAAAACCTGGCTGTGAAACCCCTCCAGATCCTCCTGCAAATCCCCCAAAATTCGGCTGTAATCCCCCCAAAAATTCAGCTGTAACCCCCCCAAAATTCGGCTGTAAGGCCCCCAAAACCCTCAGTGGGGACCCCTCCCCAAATTCCCCCGAGCCCCCAGCGCAGCCTCCTCTTCCTCACTCTTTATTCTCTGCACGGGCCAAAAGCCCCTCGGGGTGCGGGGGACAGCGACAGTGACAATGACAGAAATGTGGGGAGGGGGCGGTGACAGTGACAGAAATGTGGGGACCCCCGATTTCTTGGGCTGAGGGCTGCAGCGGGACCTGTCCCCCCGTTTGGGGACACCGGGCTTGTCCCCAACGCCACCACGGGACAGGAAAATGGGGAATTCCATGGAAAATTTGGGATCCCATGGAAAATGGGGGTTCCCATGGAAAGCGGGGGGTCCCACGCCGCCCCCTCCCCAGGGCCACCTCCCCTTGGTGACACCGGGCTGTGTCACCCCCCCAAATCCCCCCGGTGTCACTCGCGGTCCCCGCACCGGGCAGGGAAGGGTCGAGCCCCCCTCGGGAGGGTCCCCACGGGGTTTGGGGGTCCCGGGGGGTCCCCACGGGGTCCCGGGGGGTCCCCTCAGGGCCGCGGCTCCCCCCGGCGCTGGCGGGAGCGGCGGAAGCGGCCCTGGATGGCGAGAGCCGCTCGCTCCGTCTCGGGCGCGCTCAGGTCGATGTCGATCTCCTCTTCCTCCTCCTCTTCCTCCTTCTTGGGATCAGCTTTGGCTGCC
This sequence comes from Zonotrichia leucophrys gambelii, assembly GCF_028769735.1. Taxonomy (NCBI): domain Eukaryota; kingdom Metazoa; phylum Chordata; class Aves; order Passeriformes; family Passerellidae; genus Zonotrichia; species Zonotrichia leucophrys. The sequence goes on along the minus strand of NC_088194.1, from coordinate 2,390,939 downwards.
GGGGAGGGGGGGACAGGACGGGGACACGCTTGGGGACAGCCTGCCACCCCCATATTGACCGTGGGGACACCCTGCCACCAACCTTGGGGACAAGGGACAGCCTGGCACCCCCAGACTGACTGTGGGGACACCCTGCCACCAACCTTGGGGACAAGGGACAGCCTGGCACCCCCAGATTCACCCAGGGGACACCCAGGGGGACACCCTGCCACCAATCTTGGGGACAAGGGACAGCCTGGCACCCCCAGACTGACTGTGGGGACACCCTGCCACCAATCTTGGGGACAAAGGGACAGCCTGGCACCCCCAGATTCACTGTGGGGACACTCAGATGGACACACTGCCATCCCCCTGGGGGACACGGGACACCACGAGCCCTCCCAGGGGGGACACCCCGACACTTCCGAGGGGACAGGGGAGGTCCCCAAATGCACGCAGGTGCATCCCCCCCTGCAAGGACGGGGACAATGGGGGGACCCTGGTGACAGAGGTGACAGCGGTGACAGCGAACCCGCGCTCCTCACCTTGCTGCTGCCCACCGGGGGCCTCCGCCGCGGAGGGGGGGACACGGGGACTGCGCTGCGGAGAGAGGGGACCCGGAGGTGACACAAGGTCCCCACATTGTCCCCACATTGTCCCCAGGGTCCCCACAGCCTCCAGCCCGAGTGGGGCTCACGGGGGCTGCGCTGAGAAGAGAGGAGGGCCCGGGGGGACAGGGGAGGTGACACCGCTGGCCTGGGGTCCCCAAAGTGTCGCCCCTGTCCTGGTCCCATTGCCGCTCCCAGCGCTGCTCCCCGCCCGGTGCTGGAAGCCCCGGGAAAAGGGGCAGAGTCCCGGTTCCGGTGCCTCCCGGTTCCCGCACCTCGCTCATCCCGCCCGGTGCCCCCCGGTGTCCCCGTTACCCCCCGGTGTCCCCACCTCGCTCATCCCGCCCGGTGCCGCCGCCGCTCCGAGTGCGGGATCGGCGCTGCCGCCGCCGCCTTTATAGGGGCGGGGTTTGAGTGACAGCAACCTGCAGCCAATAGGAAGAGGGGGTGGGTCCGGTAGGGGACACGCCCATGAGGGTGGCTCCTCCCCCCCCGATCAAGGAGCGACGGACTCGAGGGGGACATTGGGGACATTGGGGGGGACATTGGGGACACAGAGGGGCATTGGGGACATTGGGGGACATGGGAACATGGAGGGGACACGGGGACATTGGGGGACGTAGAGGGACTTTGGGGGCATGGGGACACGGGGATGTGGGGGGACCTGGTGGCCATGGGGGACACGGAGGAATATTTGGTATATTGGGGACATTGGGGACATTCAGGGACACTGGGGACCTGGAAGACACAGGGGGACACTGGGGACATGGAGACATTGTGGGACATTCGGGACATGGGGACACGGGGGAACACTGGTGACATTGGGAACATTGGTGACATTGAGGACTTTGGGGACATGGGGACCCGGGGGACACGGCGGAATTGTGGGACACTGGGGACACTGGGGACATGGGAGGTGGGACAGGGGGCACGAGGGGACACAGCGGAGCTTGAGGGCACCAGGGTGACCCTGAGCCCCCCGAGTGCCACCTTCCTGTTGGGGTGGCACCTGGGGACAGAGCACAGGCGCTGTCCCGGGATGGTGGCACTGCCGATCCCCTTATGGCGCTGGTGACAGTGACCTCCCTGTGGGGACAGCGGTGGCAGGACGGCCACCACCGTGTGTGACACGGGGTGCCACCCTCACCTCGCGGCTGTGACATCCTGGCTGTCCCCTCCGTGCCTCGCTGTCCCCTCTGCGGGTCTCTGTCCGTCTGTCTGTCCCCGTGTCCCTCTGTCCCCGCTTGTCCCGCCCCAGGTGCCACCCCCAATGCCACCCCCGGTGCCACCTGTCCCCCCCCGCCCCGCGCTCTGTCCCCGCCTGTCGCAGCCCCAAGTTCAAGGTTCAAACTCCACGCGGCCCTTCCTGGGACCGCCGGTGACACGCGGGGACAGCCGGGACGGGAGGGGACACACAGAGACCGGAGGGGACAGCCGGGACAGGAGGGGACATCCGAGGACCGGAGGGGACACACGGAGAACGGAAGGGACACCCAGGGACCACCAGGGACACTCGGGGAATGGAGGGGACACTCGGAGACCGCCAGGGACACGCGGGGACCGCCGGGGACATGGAGGGACACGATGTCCCCTCACTGCGAGGGGACAATTCCCTGTCACCGACATCACCGGGGGACACCGACTCAGGTACGGCCAGCAGGGGGACAGGAGGGGACCGGAGGGGACAGGAGGGGACAGGAGGGGACACGCAGGGACAGGAGGGGACACACAGGGGCTGGCGGGACAGACGGGGACCAGCAAGGTCACTTTCTCCCCATTGGGGACATGCAGGGACAGGAGGGGACACACGGGGATCGGAAGGGACACTTGGGGACCAGCGGGGTCACTTTGTCCCCATTGGGGACATGTTGGGGCTGGTGGGGACACTTGGAGACACTCAGGGACATTCGGGGACCAGAGGGGACACTCAGGGAATGCAGGGGACACTCGGGGGCTGGCAGGACACGCAGGGACAGAGGGGACACCGTGGGGATGGGGGAGTTCGCATGGGTGACAGCGCCGCGGGACACGGTGACTCGAGGTGGCCTCGAGGGGACGGGAGCGGTGCTGGCTGTGTGTCACCCCCGCTGTCCCCGTGTCCCCAGGCGAGTCCCTGCAGAGCCCCCCCGGCACAGCCCAGGACCCCCCTGGGGACACGGAGGCCGACGGTGACAAAGTGTGCGCCGTGTGCGGGGACAGGGCCAACGGGTACCACTTCCACGTGATGAGCTGCGAGGGCTGCAAGGGCTTCTTCAGGTGGGGACACCGCGGGGACACTGAGGGGACACTGTGGGGACACTGCGGGGACACCGCAGGGATACCTGGGGACACTGTGGGGACACTGTGGGGACAGCTGGGGATACTCTGGGGACACTGTGGGGACAGTTGGGGACACTGTGGGGACATTGCGAGGACAGCTGGGGACACTGCGGGGACACCGTGGGGACAGACGGGGACAGCTGGGAACATTTGGGGACAGTTGGGGACAGTCGGGGACACTGTGAGGACAGTCGGGGACAGTTGGGGCCAGTTGGGGACACCGTGGGGACAGCTGAGGACACTGCAGGGATGCTGCAGGGACAGCTGGGGACAGGGAGGGACAAAATGGGGTGGGACAAGGGGACAAGGGGACAGGGTGAGGGGACAAGATGGGATGTGGGGACAGGAGGGACTGGGACGGGAGAGGAGGGGGTGGCACAGGACGGTCCCATGGATGGGGACAGCATGTGACAAAAGGGGACAGCCCTGTGGCTGAGGACACACGGTGACAGCGGCTGTGTCCCCATCCTGCAGTGGCAGTGGCAGTGTCCCCTTGGTGGCAATGCCCGTGTCCCCCTGGTGGCAGTGCCCGTGTCCCCCTGGTGGCAGTGTCTCCATTCCTGGTGGCAGTGTCCCCCTGGTGGCAGTGTCCCCGTGTCCCCCTGGTGGCAGTGTCCGTGTCCCCAGCCCCTGGTTGCAGTGTTCCCATCCCGCGGTGGCAGTGTCTCCATTCATGGTGTCAGTGTCCCCCTGGTGGCAGTGTCCGTGTCCCCAGCCCCTGGTGGCAGTGCCCGTGTCTCCGTGTCCCCGCAGGCGCTCCATCCTCAAGGGTGTCCGTTTCTCGTGTCCCCTGGCGCGGCGCTGTCCTGTCACCAAGGCCAAGCGGCGACAGTGCCAGGCCTGCCGCCTGCAGAAGTGCCTGGACGTGGGCATGAGGAGGGACAGTGAGTGACACGGGGGACACCGGGGGACACCGGGGGGACACCGGGGGGACACGGGGCAGGGCAGAGAGGGAGGACATACAGGGGACACAGGGGACAGGCGACATAGGGGAGCAGCCGGGTGGGATGACGGGGACAGAGTGGGGTGGCAGGGGAGGGGACAGAGGTGGCAGCAGGGGATGTGGCACAGCGGGGACAGCTGGGACCCGCTCGGGTGTCCCCGATCGCTGTCACCTGTGGCTGCGGTGACAGCGGTGACAGCGGTGACACGGGCCGCGGGTGGCAGTGATCATGTCGGAGGAGGCGCTGCGGCGGCGGCGGGAGCTGCGGGGACAGCGGGGACAGCCCGGGGGACAGCGGGGACACGAGGGACAGCGGGGACAGGAGGGACTGACGGCCGAGCAGCAGGAGCTGATCGCGCTGCTCATCGGCGCCCACCAGCGAACCTTCGACTCCAGCTTCTCGCAGTTCATGCACTGCTGGGTGAGCGGGGACAGCCCTGGCACCAAGGGGACACCCCTGTTCCCAAACGGGACACCCTGTACCCAAACGGGACACCCCTGTCACCAACGGGACACCCCTGTCCCCAAACGGGACACCCTGTCCCCAAACAGGACCCCTTGTCCTCAAACGGGACACCCCTGTTCCCAAACGAGACACCCCTGTCCCTAAACGGGACCTCCTGTCTCCAAATGTGACCCCCTGTCCCCAAACTGGACCCCTGTCGCCAACGGGACCCCCTGTCCCCAAAGATGTCCTCACTGTTCCCAAAGATACCCCAGCTGTCCCCAAAAAATGTCCTGACTGTCCCCACGTGTACCCAGATTGTCCCCAAAGATGTTCTGACTGTCCCCACAATGTCCCAAATGTCCCAAAAGGTGTCCTGACTGTCCCCACGTGTACCCTGACTGTCCCTAAAAATGTCCTGACTGTCCCCACGATTCCCCACGCGTCCCCACCGCCACCCCGCCTGTCCCCACTTGTCCCCAGCGCTGTCCCCTCTCTGTCCCCTCGCTGTCCCGCCTGTCCCCTCGCTGTCCCGCCTGTCCCAGCGCTGTCCCGCCTGTCCCAGCGCTGTCCCCTCGCTGTCCCGCCTGTCCCAGCGCTGTCCCCTCGCTGTCCCCAGCCCGCCGTGCGCCTGCTGGTGCCGAGCCCCCCTGGCGGGGCTGTCGCGGCGGGGGTGTCGCTGTCGCTGTCGCCGCGGGAGGAGGCGCTGCCGGACGTGCTGTCGCTGCTGCCGCAGTTCGCGGACCTGAGCACGTTCATGATCCAGCAGGTGATCAAGTTCGCCAAGGAGATCCCGGCGTTCAGGTGCGCGGGGGACACCGCGGGGTGCCGGCGGTGGCGGGCGGGTGCCACCCCGCTGCCCTGTCACCGTGTCGCCGCCGTGTCCCCTCCCCCGGCAGGAGCTTGCCAATGGAGGCGCAGATCTCGCTGCTCAAAGGGGCCACGCTGGGCATCTGCCAGATCCGCTTCAACACCGTGTTCAACCCGCGAACCAAGGCCTGGGAGTGCGGGCAGCGCTGCTACACCATCCGCGACGGGGCCCTGGGTACCGTGGGGACAGCTGGGGACAGCTGGGGACAATGGGGACATTGGGGAAAATGGGAGTGCGGGCAGCACTGCTACACCATCCGCGACGGGGCCCTGGGTACCGTGGGGACATTGGGGACAGCTGGGGACATTGGGGACACTGGGGACAATGGGGACATTGGAGACATTGGGGACACCTGGGAGTGCGGGCAGCGCTGCTACACCATCCGCGACGGGGCCCTGGGTACCTGGGGACACTGGGGACAGCTGGGGACACTGGGGACACGGGGACACCTGGGAACATTGGGGACACTGGGGACACCTGGGGACATTGGGGACAATGGGAGTGCGGGCAGCGCTGCTACACCATCCGTGACGGGGCCCTGGGTACCTGGGGACACCTTGGGGACACCTGGGGACACCTGGGGGCATTGGGGACAATGGGGACACATGGACAATGGGGACAATGGGAGTATGGGCAGCGCTGCTACACCATCCGCGACGGGGCCCTGGGTACCGTGGGGACATTGGGGACAGCTGGGGACATTGGGGACACTGGGGACACGGGGACACCTGGAGACATTGGGGACACTGGGGACATTGGGGACAATGGGGACATTGGGGAAAATGGGAGTGTGGGCAGCACTGCTACACCATCCGCGACAGGGCCCTGGGTACCTTGGGGACATTGGGGACACCTGGGGACACCTTGGGACAGTGGGGACACTGGGGACATTGGGGACATTGGGGACACCTGGGGACATTGGGGACACCTGGGAGTGCGGGCAGCGCTGCTACACCATCCGTGACGGGGCCCTGGGTACACCTGGGGACACCTTGGGGACACCTGGGGACAATGGGGACAATGGGGACGATGGGAGTGCGACCAGCGCTGCTACACCATCCGTGACCCTGGGTACACCTGGGGACACCTTGGGGACAATGGGGACAGCTGGGGACACAAGGGGACAGAGCCTCCAGCTGTGCCAGGGGAGGCTCAGGGGGGAAATTTGGGAAAATTCCTCCTAAAAATAGGAAAAGGCCCTGGAAGAGCTGCCCGGGGCAGTTCAGAGCCACCACCTGGAGGTGTCCCTGGAGGTGGCACTTGGTGACAATGCAGGGACCAATCCCAAAGCCACTCCCTGCCCTAACCCAGGGATTTTGTGTCCCCCCTCCCCAGCCGGGTTCCAGCAGGTGTCCCTGGAGGTGGCACTTGGTGACAATGATGGGGACCAGTCCCAAAGCCACTCCCCACCCTAACCCAGGATTTTGTGTCCCCCCTCCCCAGCCGGGTTCCCTGGAGGTGGCACTTGGTGACAAGGGTGGGGACCAATCCCAAAGCCACTCCCCACCCTAACCCAGGGTTTTGTGTCCCCCCTCCCCAGCCGGGTTCCAGCAGGTGTCCCGGAGGTGACACTTGGTGACAGAGCAGAGACCAGTCCCAAAGCCACTCCCTGCCCTAACCTAAGGATTTTGTGTCCCTCCTCCCAGCCGGGTTCCAGCAGGTGTCCCTGGAGGTGGCACTTGGTGACAATGGTGGGAACCAGTCCCAAAGCCACTCCCTGCCCTAACCCAGGGATTTGTGCTCCTCCCCAGCCGGGTTCCATCAGGGTTCCCTGGAGGTGGCACTTGGTGACAGAGCAGGGACCAGTCCCAAAGCCACTCCCTGCCCTAACCCAGGGATTTGTGTCCCCCCTCCCAGCCGGGTTCCAGCAGGTGTACCTGGAGCCGCTGCTCAAGTTCCACGAGAGCCTGCGGCGCCTGCGGCTGCACGAGGCCGAGTACGCGCTGCTCCAGGCCATGCTGCTCTTCTCACCAGGTAAGCCCCACCTTGGCAGGGACACGGGGACACCCCAATGTCCCCAAAGCCCCGCTGAGGTCACCCCGTGTCCCCTCAGACCACGCTGGCATCGCCCAGCGCGAGGCCATCGACCAGTTCCAGGAGAAGGTGGCGCTGACCCTCAAGAGCTACATCGACCACCAGCACCCCCCCGAGGAGGGCAGGTGAGCTTTGGGACGGGGTGGCATTGTCCCCAAGGGGGTGGGGACGGCCACCGGAGCGGGCTGGGTGTCCCCAAGGTTCCTGTACGCCAAGCTGCTGCTGCTGCTGACGGAGCTGCAGACGCTGAAGGTGGAGAACACGCGGCAGATCCTGCACATCCAGGACCTGTCGGCCATGACGCCGCTGCTCTCCGAGATCATCAGCTGAGCACGGTCCCCCGTGTCACCCTCCTGTCCCCAAGTGTCACCCCCAGCTGCCTCCAGGCACAGAGTAAAGCTCCTTTATTTATCCTGGCTCCCGGGCGTGTCACCGCGGGGAAACTGAGGCACGGCCGCCATGGGGACAATGGGGAGCACCCCCATGGCAGCGGCCACCCTCAGAGAGTGGCACTGGGGACAAGGGGACCCTCAGCCCCCCCATGGCAGCGGCCACCCCCAGAGAGTGGCACTGGGGACAACGAGGACCCTCAGCCCCCCCCGTGGCGCTGTCACTCGCTGTCCCCAGCCCGCCGTGTCCCCGCTGTCCCTGTGGCACCTGCACGGCCTGGCCTGGCAGCTCCCTGAGCAGGACGGTGCCACCACACGCTGTCCTCGTGTCCCTGCTGTCCTGTCCCTGCTCTCCCATGTCTCTGCTGTCCTGTCCCCACTGTGCCATCCCCACTGTCCTGTGTCTGTTGTCCTGTCCCTGCTGTCTCCACTGTCCCCGCTGTCCCTGTTATCCTGTCCCTACTGTCCCCTGTCCCCACTGTCTTGTTCTCCTGTCCCAGCTGTCCCCAGTGTCCCTGCTGTCCCACTGTCCTGTCCCCTCTGTCCTGTCCCCCCTGTCCCTGCTGTCTCCGCTGTCCTGTCCCTGCTGTCCCCACTGTCTTGTCCTCCTGTCCCAGCTGTCCCCAGTGTCCCTGCTGTCCCTCTGTCCTGTCTCCTCTGTCCCTGCTGTCCCTCTGTCCTGTCCCTGCTGTCCCCCTGTCCCTGCTGTCCCCTGTCCCCGTGTCCTGTCCCCCCTGTCCCTGCTGTCCCCGCTGTCCTGTCCCTGCTGTCCCCGCTGTCCTGTCCCTGCTGTCCCCCCTGTCCTGTCCCTGCTGTCCCTGTCCCTGCTGTCCCTGCTGTCCCCCTGTCCTGTCCCTGCTGTCCCTGCTGTCCCCTGTCCCTGCTCTCCCTGCTGTCCCTGCTGTCCCCCTGTCCTGTCCCTGCTGTCCCTGCTGTCCCTGCTGTCCCCCTGTCCTGTCCCTGCTGTCCCTGTCCCCGGGCTCATCCCACGGTGACGGTGAAGCCGCAGTGGAAGCGGCTCCTGCAGTGGTTCAGGAACGCTCCCAGCGCCAGCGTCACCGGCAGCGGCGGCAGCTTCTTCTCCAGCACCCCCCCCACGCTCCAGTTGCTGTCCAGGAGCCCTGCGGGGACAGGGGACACTCAGTGACACCGGCAGGGGACACGGGGACACTCAGTGACACCGGCTGGGGACAGGGGACACTCAGTGACACTGACAGGGGACACACGGACACTCAGTGACACCAGCTGGGGACACGGGGACACTCAGTGACACCGGCAGGGGACACGGGAACACTCAGTGACACTGACAGGGGACACTCAGTGACACTGACAGGGGACACTCAGTGACACCGGCTGGGGACAGGGGACACTCAGTGACACTGACAGGGGACACTCAGTGACACCGGCTGGGGACACGGGGACACTCAGTGACACCGTCAGGGGACACGGGGACACTCAGTGACACCAGCTGGGGACACGGGGACACCTGAGTGACACCGTCAGGGGACACGGGGACACTCAGTGACACCGTCAGGGGACACGGGGACAGTCAGTGACACCGGCTGGGGACACGGGGACACCTGAGTGACACCGGCTGGGGACACACGGACACTCAGTGACACCAGCAGGGGACACGGGGACACCTGAGTGACACAAGCAGGGGACACGGGGACACTCAGTGACACCGGCTGGGGACATGGGGACACTCAGTGACACCAGCAGGTGACACAGGGACACTCAGTGACACCGGCTGGGGACAGGGGACACTCAGTGACACCGGCTGGGGACACGGGGACACCTGAGTGACACTGGCTGGGGACACACGGACACTCAGTGACACTGACAGGGGACATCTGAGTGACACAAGCAGGGGACACAGGGACATCTGAGTGACACCGGCTGGGGACACAGGGACACCTCAGTGACACCGGCTGGGACACAGGGACACCTCAGTGACACCGGCTGGGGACAGGGGACACTCAGTGACACCGGCTGGGGACACGGGGACACTCAGTGACACTGGCTGGGGACACGGGGACACTCAGTGACACCAGCAGGGGACACGGGGACACTCAGTGACAACGGCTGGGACACGGGGACACCTCAGTGACACCGGCAGGGGACACGGGGACACTCAGTGACACCGGCTGGGGACACGGGACACCTCAGTGACACCGCAGGGGGACAGGGGACATCAGTGACACTGGCTGGGGACACACGGACACTATCAGTGACACCAGCTGGGGACACAAGGGGACACAGTGACACCGGTGGGGACAAGGACACTAGTGACACCGGCTGGGGACACGGGGACACCTGAGTGACACTGGCAGGTGACACAGGGACACCTGAGTGACACCGGCTGGGGACACGGGGACATCTTGAGCTGGGGACACCTGAGTGCCACCAGCAGGTGACAGCAGGGACATCTGAGCAGATCCCTGCCAGGTGACAGTGGGGACGCCTGAGCGCCACCAGCTGGTGACAGTAGGGACACTGAGTGCCCCTGGCAGGTGCCAGTGGCCAGGAGGGGACACGGAGGGGACACGAAGGGGACACGAAGGGGACAGTGCCCACCTCTGAAGACGGCGTTGGCCCCGGGCAGGGTGAGCTGGTAGCCGAAGGTGAAGGTGCTCTCCTGCAAACGGGTGTTGGCCTCCAGCTCCACACCCACCTGCACCTGTGGGGACAGTGGGGACACCGTGGGGACAGCGGGGACACCAAGGGACACTGTGGGGGACATTTGGGGACACGCACCTGCTCGTTGGCCCGGTGGTAGTAGCTGGCGTGGGCTCCTCCATAGCCCACGTTGAGCGTTGTCACCCAGTTCGGGGCTGTAACAGAGAGAGGCAATGTCCCCAGGGTCCCCAATGTGTCCCCAAGGTGTCCCCAAGTTGTCCCTGAGGCATCTCCAGGTTTCCCCAGGTGTCCCCAAGGTGTCCCAGAGGTGTTCCTGAGGCCTCCCCAGGTCTCCACAAGCTGTCTCCAGGTTTCCTGAGATGTCCCTGAGATGTCCCCAGATGTCCCCAGATGTCCCCAGGTGTCTGCAGGCATCCCCAGCTGTCGCCATCTGTCCCATCTTTCCCTATTTGTCTTCATCTGTCCTATCTGTCCCTGCTATCCCCATCAGTCCCAGATGTCCCCAGCTGTCCCCAGTGTGTCCCCTCTGTCCCCAGTGTCCCCAAGGTGTCCCATCTGTCCCCAGTGTCCCCAGGTGTCCCATCTGTCCCCATCAGCCCCTGTGTCCCCATCTGTCCCCATCTGTCCCCAGGTGTCCCATCTGTCCCCAGGTGTCCCCAAGGTGTTCCATCTGTCCCCATCGTCCCCATCAGCCCTGTGTCCCCATGTCCCCATCTGTCCCATTGTCCCCTGGTGTCCCCAGGTGTTCCATCTGTCTCCATTAGTCCTCAGTGTGTCCCCTCTGTCCCCAGTGTCCCCAGGTGTCCCATCAGTCCCCAGGTGTCCCCAGGTGTCCGTACCCGAGTATTTCCCGGCCAGGGTGAGGATGGCTCCCTCCTCCCCGGGCCGTCGGTGGTACACGAGCTCCCCGCCCAGCACCAGGCGGGCGGTGACGCTCTGCAGGAAATGTGCCACCACGATCACTGCGGGGACAGCAGGGACAGCCACGCCTCAGACGGGGCCCTGGCACCGGGCGGGGCTGGGGTGGGGCTCAGTGGGGCGGGGCAGGGCGGGGCAGGGCGGTGTCCTGGGGGGGGCCGGGGCGTGTCCAGGTCCACAGGGCGGGCCAGTCCAGCAGTGTCCCAGGGTTGGGCACAATCTCAGCGTGTCCAAGGTCACACAGGCGGGCACAATCTCAGCAGTGTCCAGGGTCAACGGGTGGGCACATTCAGCGTGTCCCCAGGGTCACACAGGGCCGGGCACAATCTCAGCAGTGTCCCCAGGGTCACACAGGGCCGGGCACAATCTCAGCAGTGTCCCCAGGGTTGGGCACAATCTCAGCAGTGTCCCCAGGGTCACACAGGGTCGGGCACAATCTCCACAGTGGTCCCACGGGTCGGGCACAATCTCAGCAGTGTCCCCAGAGTCAACGGGCCGGCACAATCTCAGCAGTGTCCCCAGGGTCACACAGGGCTGGGCACAGTCTCAGCGGTGTCCCCAGGGTCACACAGGGCTGGGCACAGTCTCAGCAGTGTCCCCAGGGTCACACAGGGCTGGGCACAGTCTCAGCAGTGTCCCCAGGGTTGGGCACAATCTCAGCAGTGTCCCCAGGGTTGGGCACAATCTCAGCAGTGTCCCCAGGGTCACACAGGGCCAGGCACAGTCTCAGCTGTCCCAGGCCGGGCACAATCTCAGCAGTGTCCCCAGGGTTGGGCACAATCTCAGCCCTGTCCCCAGGGTCACACAGGGCCGGGCACTCACCGGAGCCGCCCAGCAGGTCGGGGTTGCCCAGGGTCAGCGTGGCCGTGCAGTCCTCGCCCCGGTACTCACCGTCGAACTGCCACGTCACAAACTTGGCCTGGTGTGTCTGGGGACAGGGACAGAGCTGCTGGTGGCACCAGGGGACGGGCAGGGAGCGGCTGGCACGGGTGTGGCACCCCCGGCTCACCTGGAACACGGCCTTGGCACGGAGGTGGTCGCCCAGCAGGTGCAGGGCCTGGGCATTGAGGCTGCCACTGCTGTCCATGTCCCCAAGCAGCATGGGGAACACCTGGGGACAGCACAGGGATGGGGACAGGGACAGGGGACACCTGGGGACAGCACAGGGATGGGGACAGGGACAGGGGACAGGGAACACCTGGGGACAGCACAGGGATGGGGACAGGGACAGGGGACACCTGGGGACAGGGGGACACAGGGACAGAGGGACACAGGGCCACCACCAAGCGCCCCTGGGGCTGGCTGGGACCTGACACTGTGGCCATGGTGAGACCACCACGGCCAGGGCACGGGCCACCAATGACCAGGCCACAAGAGCCACCATACTCAGGGCCCATGACCCAGGGCCACCAATGACCCCAAAGCCACTGATGACCCCAAAGCCACTGATGACCCTGGAGCCACTTGGGACCCCCCCTCACCCGAGGGCCACCCACATCCCTGAAGCCACCAATGACCCCAGGGCCACCCTGAGGCCACCAACCACCCTTGGGTCACAGATGGCCACAGTGACCCACTGGTGGCCTGGCGGTGACCATGAGGCTCCAGACCGGGTGACACCCCCGTGCCACCCTCGCTGCCACCCCTCAGCCCAGTGGCACCCGCGCTGTCACCTCGGTGGGCCCCAGCTGGCGGTCCCCCACGAAGGTGGCGTTGAAGCGGTACCCGGAGGGGCCCAGGGTGCTCATGTGCACCGTGTGTGTCACCTGCGGGGACAGGGACAGCTCCCAGGGACAGGGACAGCGTGGGGGGCATCCCACAGGTGTCCCCAGGTGTCCCCTGTCCCACCTGGAAGTGGCTGCTCAGGGTCTTGGTGACGATCAGCTTCACCCCCTCCATCTGCGGCGGGAACACCTCTGGGGGGACACGGCTGTCACCCCTGGGGACACGGCTGTCACCCCTGGGGACACAGTTGTGACCCCCAGGAATGGCTGTCACCCCCCAGGTGACACCCCCAGCCCCGTTTTGGGGACAGCAATGACACCCCAGGGCCAGCCCGCCAGGGGACACCGCTGCCACTCCCGCTGTCCCCTCCTCACCCCAGTGTCCCCTGACCCCGGGGCTCTCCGGTGTCCCCTCAGCCCCTGTGTCCCCTCACAACCCCTCTGTCCCCTCAGCCCTGCTGTCCTCCCCCGGGCTCCCCCGCCGTCCCCGTACCTTTGCAGAGCCGGTGCAGCTCATCGAAGCTGCCGGGGTTGCCGCGGGGCTGGGCCCGGCGCGGGGCCCGGCCCTCGGCGTTGCCCATGGCCCCTCACGGGCCCCCGCCGGCCGCCGCCATCGCGGGCGGCGCCGCCCGGAGCGCCTTCAGGGGGGGCGCCGCCGCCATCTTGGCTGCGGGCAACGCGCGCCGCCCATTGGCTGAGGGGGGAGGGAGGGGCCGCGCCGGAATGCGATCCCTCCGGCAACCCGGACCCGAGCGGGGATGTTCTGTGGCGGGAGCGTTCCGCGCTACCCTCCGGTCCCGCGCGTGTCCCCAAATCCCCAAATCCCGAGTGTCCCCAAATCCCGAGTGTCCCCAGATCCCCGCGTGTCCCCAAATCCCCACTGTCCCCAAATATGGACCCCCCCCATGTCCCCTCCCCGTGTCCCCTCCCTGTCCCCTCTGTCGCCATCGCCCCACTGTCCCCTCCCCGCGCCACCCCCGCGTGTCCCCTGCCCTGTCCCCATGCGCGCAGTGACCGGGGGGACTCCGACCTTTGTCGCCGGTGCCACCGCCGCCCTTTGCCCCCGTGTCCCCAGCCCGGTGGGGGTCGGTGACAGCGCGGGCGACAACCTTCGGCCCTCAGGGACAGGAGGGGACAGGAGGGGACAGGGCCCCCCCGCGCTGCCCCTCGGCCCCGCCGTGTTTGCCCGGGGGGGGCGGGATCGGGATAAAAACGGGGCCGGGGGAGGGGAGACCCCAAACCTGCAGCGACATCGGAAAGGTGAGGGGACAGCGGGGGACAGGGACAGGGACAGGAGGGGACAGGGATTGGGACTGGGGACAGGGGACAGGATCGGGGACACGGGATTGGGATTGGGATTGGGGACAGGGACAGGGAACGGGGAGAGGGGATGGGGATTGGGATTGGGGACACAGAGGGGACAGGGATTTGGGGACAGGGGACAAGGATTGGGGACATGGAGGGGACAGGGATTGGGGAGAGGGGACGGGGACAGGGACGGGGGACAAAGATTGGGGACGGGGAGGGACAGGGACAGGGATTGGAACTGGGGATAGGATCGGGGACAGGGACAGGGGACAAGGAGAGGGATTGGGGACAGGGAAAGGGGACAGGGGACACGGATTGGGACTGGGAAGTGTTTATGGGGTTAGGATGGGATCCGTGGGATGGGATTTATGGGATGGGGGTGGAAATTTCTATAGGGTTGGAAGTCTCTGGGGCAGGAATGGGATGGGATGGGGTTGGGTTGGAAAATTCTATGGGGCAGGAATGGGATGGGATTTATGGGATGGGGCTGGAAGTTTCTATGGGGCAGGAATGGGATGGGATGGGATTGGATGGGGCTGGAAGGTTCTATGGGGCAGGGATGGGATGGATGGGATGGGGCTGGAAGGTTCTATGGGCAGGAATGGGATGGGATGGGGTTGGGTTGGAAGTTTCTGTGGGCAGGAATGGGATGGGATGGGACAGAACGGGACGGGATGGGGCTGGAAGGTTCTATGGGGCAGGAATGGGATGGGATGGAAGTTTTTATAGGATTGGAATGAGGTGGGATGACGCTGGAAGTTTTTATGGGGCCGGGATCGGATACGATCCATGGGATGGGTCTGGAAGTTTCTCTGGGGCTGAGACGGGATGGGGCTGGCAGTCCCCATGGGGACACAAGTGCCACCTGTCCCCGCGGTGTCCCCGCAGCCATGCCGCTCCCCGCGCTGGCCCTGCTGCTGCTGCTGCTGCTCGCCGCCCGCCCCGGGGCCGCGCTGCCCGGGCAGGACGGGCCGGGGGAGCCCCCGGAGCAGCCCCCGGAGCAGCTCCCGGAGCAGCCCGAGGATTTCCTGAGCCGGCAGCTGCAGAGCCTGAGCGAGCTGGTGAGCCGAGAGCTGCCCCCGCAGCTGCGGCCCCAGGAGCTGCGCGCACAGGCGGGGTACGGGACCGGGACCCCTCCCCAATTCCGGGACCCTGCCCGGGACCCCTGCCCGGGACCCCTCCCCACTCGGGACCCCTCCCTATTCCAGAACCCTCCCCGGAACCCCTCCCCAGTTCCAGAACCCGCCCCAGGACCCCTCCTCACTCGGGACCCCTCCCCATTCCGGAACCCTCCCCGGGACCCCTGCCCACTCCAGAACCCTTCCCGGAACCCCTTCCCATTCCGAGACCCCATTCCGGGACCCCTCCCCAATCCCAGAACCTGCCCGGGACCCCTCCCCATTCCCCCCTGGGACCCTTCCCCATTCCAGAACCCTCCCCGGGACCCCTACCCATTCCAGAACCCTCCCCGGGACCCCTCCCCAGTTCCAGAACCCTGCCCGGGACCCCTCCCCATTCCGAGACCCCATTCCGGGACCCTTCCCCAATTCCAGAACCTGCCCGGGACCCCTCCCCATTCCGGAACCTTCCCCGGGACCCCTCCCCAATTCTGGAATCCTTCCCGGGACTCCTCCCCATTTCGGAACCCCACCGTGACCTCTCCCCATTCCAGAACCCTCCCCGGGACCCCTCCCCATTTCGGAACCTCATTCCGGGACCCCTCCCCAATTCCAGAACCCTCCCCGGGACTCCTCCCCATTTTGGAACCCCATTCCGGGACCCCTCTCCAATTCCAGAACCTGCCCGGGACTCCTCCCCATTTCCCCCCTGGGACCCTTCCCCAATTCTAGAACCCTCCCCCGAACCCCTCCCCAGTTCCAGAACCTGCCCGGGACCCCTCCCCATTCCGGAACCCTGCCTGGGACCCCTGCCCACTCGGGACCCCACCCGGGACCCCTCCTCATTCCGGAACCCGCCCCGGGACCCCTCCCCAATTCCAGAACCCTCCCCGTGACCTCTCCCCTCCCTTCCTGAGACCCCTCCGTGGGACCCCTCCCCACTCGGGACCCTGACCCCGACCCCTCCTCGGGACCCCCTTGGGACCCCTCTTCTCCTCTTCCCGTGACCCCTCCCCTCTTGGGACCCCTCCTTTCCCCTGGGACCCCTCCCGTGACCTTCCCCAGACCCCTCCCCTCTCTGGGACCCCTCCCCATCCCCGCTGACCCCCCCGGTGCCCCCCAGGCTGTACCTGGAGCGCGCTAACAAACAGCTGGAGCCGCTGGCCCGGGAGCTGCAGAACAACGTGCTGGGGCTGTTCTCGTCCCTGCTGGGGCTGCGCCGGGCCGAGACCCCCGAGACCCCCTGAGACCCCCGGGGGGACACCCCCGAGACCCCTGAGAGCCCCACATGGACCTGGACTGAGCGCTGAGACCCCCGGGATGGGCGTGGACACAGCCCTGAGACCCCCATATGGACCAAAATACAGCCTGGAGAGCCCCACATGCGCCCCAACACAGCCCTGAGCCCCCCGCCCCAAATTCAGCCCAGAGCCCCCCCCAAGAGCCCTGAGCCCATCACAGAACCCCAAATAAAGCCCTGAACCTCCCCTGTGTCCTTGGAATTGGGGCTGGGGGATTCCCTGGGGTGTGGATGTCATTTGGGCTGGAGGAAATGTGGAGGGGTCCCTGGGGTTTTGAAAGAGGGGGGGGTCCCTGTTGCCGTTTGGGGGGGGGTCCCTGGGGTGGGGGGGATCCCTGTATCTGTGGGGGCTTCGCTGGGCTAGATGAGGGGGGTCTCTGGGGTTTTGAGAGGGGTCCCTGGGCCTTTTGGGGGTCCTCATTGCTGTTTGGGGGGGGTCCCTGGGGAGGGGGAGGTCCCTATTGCTATGAGGGGGTCCCTGGGCCTGCCGAGGGTCCCCATTGCTCTTTAGGGAGGACCCCCCTTGCTGTGGGGGGGGGGGGGTCCCTGTTGCTGTTTGAGGGGGGGTCCCTGAGGAGGGGGCGGTCCCTGGACTGTGGGTGCCGCCCCCTCAGCCAAGCCCCGCCCACCTCGCTTCTCTCTTCCCTCACTAAAGATGGCGGCGCCGCCTCACGCACCGTGCGCGCCCTCACCCAAAATGGCGGCAATGACGTCACCGCGCCCGCCACTCCCGTAGACAAGATGGCGGCGCCGTGCCGGGGTGGCGGCGTGACGTCACTTCCGGCGGGGCGGCATGGCGGGGCCCGGCCATGGCGGACGCGGCGGCGCGGCGGGCGGTGGCGGAGCTGCCGCTGCTGCGGGCACCGGCGGGACCGCGGGACCGCGAGGGCTGGGCCGAGCGGCTGCGAGAGGAATACCGGGCGCTCATCCAGGTGCGTGCGTGGCGTTCCTCCCCTCACGGTTCCCGCCTGGCCGTGCTTCCGTTTCTTCTCGGGGCTCTCCCGGTGTCTCAAATCCCTCCCGGTTTTCCCCTCGCGGTGTCGCTCCGGTGTTCCTCTGCTGCTCTATTCCTCCTTCCAGACCACCCCCATGTGCCCGCCGGTGTCCCCCGGTGTCCCCTTGATACTCCCGGTGTCACCCCCCGGTCCCACCCGGTGTTCCCCCCATGAGTGCCCTCAATACTCCCGGCGTCCCTCAATCCCTCCCGGTGTCCCCGGGTGTCTTCTCAATGCTCCCGGTGTCTCCCCGGTGTCCCCTGTCACCCCCCGGGTGTCCCCTCAATGCTCCCGGTGTCCCCGGTGTTCCCTATCACAACCCTCTCTTGTCCCCCGGTCCCTGCCGGTGTCCCCTGATCCCCCCGGTGTCCCCTCGAACCTCCCGGTGTCCCCCCTTGAGTCCCCTCAATACTCCCGGTGTCCTTCAATTCCTCCCGGTATCTCCACGGTGTCCCCTGTCACTCCCCGGTGTCCCCTCAATACTCCCGGTGTCCCCCCTCGTGTCCCCTGTCACCCGGTGTTCCCCGGTGTTCCCCGGTATCCCCCCGGTGTCCCCTTGACACTCCCGGTGTCCCCCCTTTCCCGGTCCCGGTGACTCCCCCGGTCCCGGTAACCCTCCGGTAAGCCCCGGTGACCGCCCCGGTGTCCCGGCAGTACGTGGAGAACAACAAACGGGCTGACACCGATTGGTTCCGTCTGGAGTCCAACCCCGAGGGCACCCGGTAAGGGGGGAGGGGGCACCGGGACCCCCCCCTCGGTCACACCGGGACCCCCCCGGGATTGTCACAAACCCCCCCGGGGCCGCTCCAGTTACCGGAGGGGAGGTCCCAGAACCGTGGGGAGGGTCTGAGGGAAATTTGGGGGAGGGGGGTCCTCGGGGGGCTGCACGATGACTGGGGGGGACCTGGGCTCCCGGAAATCGGGGAGGTTTGGGGGGGTTTGAAGGGTTTTGGGGGGGGTCCTGGGGGGGGTCTGAGGGGTTTTGGGGAGGGTCCCAGAGGGGGTTCCCCCCTGAGGGGGTCCCTGGGGGAGTCCTTGCAGGGTCTTAAGGTGGTCTGGGGGGTCCTGGGGAGCTCTGAGGGGTTTTGGGGGGGGTCTAAGGGGATTACGAGGGGTTTTGAGGGGGTCTGGTGGATTTGGGGGGGGTCTGAAGGGTTTTGGGGGGGGTCCTTGGGGGTTCCCACACACTGAGAGCGTTCTGGGGGGGTCTTTTGGGGGGGTCTCAGGGAGTCCTGAGTGGGTCTTATGAGGGTTCGGGGGGGTCTGGATGGTTTAGGGGGGATCCTGGGGCCTCAGGGTTTTTGGGGGGGGGTCTTAGGGGGCGTCTGAGGGGCTTTGGGGGGTGTGGAGGATTTGGGAGGGGGTTCTGAGGGGGTCTGAGGGGTTTTGGGGGGCTCAGGGGTTTTGGGGGGGGGGTCTTAGGGGGCGTCTGAGGGGTTTTGGGGGGGTCTGAGGGGTATTGGGGGGGGTCCCAGGGTCACTGAGGGGTTTTTGGGGGGCTCACTGAGGGGTCCCAGGGTCAGTGAGTGGATTTGGGGGGGGTCTTGGGGTCAGTGAGGGGTTTGGGGGGGTCCCAGAGAGGGTCTGAGGGTCTTTGGGGGGGGTCTCAGAGGTGTCTGAGGGGTTTTGGAGGGGTCTGAGGGGTATTGGGGGGGGTCCCAGGGTCACTGAGGGGTTTTTGGGGGGCTCACTGAGGGGTCCCCCCATGTCCCCAGGTGGTCGGGCAGGTGCTGGTACATCCATGAGCTGCTCAAGTACGAGTTCAACATCGAGTTCGAGGTGAGGAGGGGTCTCAGGGGGGGGGGTTTTGGGGAGGGGGGTTTTGGGGGTGCTGACCCCCCCTGTCCCCCCCTCAGATCCCGGTGACGTACCCGGGCACCGCCCCCGAAATCGCCATCCCCGAGCTGGACGGGAAAACAGCCAAGATGTACCGGTGAGGGGGGGGCTTTTGGGGGCTTTTGGGGGGGTCCCGAGGGATTTTGAGGGGGTTTTCAAGGGGTCTGAGGAGTTTTGGGGGTCCTGGAGGTTGCTTGGGGGGGGCTGAGGGGATCTGGGAGGGGTCTGAGGGGTTTTGGGGGGGGGATTCTGGGGGAATTCGAGGTTTTTTTGGGGAGGATCTGAGGAGTTTTGGGGGGTCCTGGGGGATTTCTGGGGGGCTTTGAGGGGGTTCTGGGCATGGGAGGGGTCCTGGGGGTTGCTTGGGGGGAGTCCTAGGGGGCTTGAGAGGGTCCTGGGGGTGTTTAGGGGGGTCCTGAGACTCAGGAGAGTCTGGGGGGTCCAGGAGCAGTTGGGGAGGATTTTGGGGGTCCTGGAGGTTGCTTGGGGGGGGCTGAGGGGATCTGGGAAGGGTCTGAGGGGTTTTGGGGGGGGTCTTGGGGGAATTCGAGGTTTTTTTGGGGGGATCTGAGGAGTTTTGAGGGGTCCTGGGGTGGCTTGAGGGGGTCTGGGAGGGGTCCTGGAGAGGATTTGGGGATTGGGGGGGTCCAGGAAGGATCCTAGAGGGAACTTGGGGGGGGGTCCTGGGGCTCAGGGGGTGTGGGAGGGGTCCTGGGGAGGATTTTGGGGATTGGGGAGAGGTTTGGAGGGGTCTGAGGGGTTTTGGGGGGGGGTCCCGGGGGAATTCGAGGTGTTTTGGGGGGAATCTGAGGAGTTTTGAGGGGTCCTGGGGTGGCTTGAGGGGGTCTGGGTGGGGTCTTGGGGAGGGTTTTGGGGATTGGGAGAGGTTTGGAGGGGTCTTGGGGGGTCCTAGGGAGCCTGGGAGGGACTTGGGGAGGGGTCCTGGGACTCCAAGGGGTCCGGGAAGGATCCTGGGGGGGGGCTTTGGGGGTCTGGGGGGGAGTTGGGGCTTGGTGGGGAGATTTGGAGGGGTCCTGAGGGGGTCCTGGGGGTCTGGGAGGGATCCCGGGGCGGATTTTGGGGGGTCTGAGGGTTTTTGGGGGGATCCCAGGGGGGGTGTGAGGGTATTCGGGGGGTCCCAGGGGGGGTCTGACAGCTCGGTGTCCCCCCAGCGGGGGTAAGATCTGCCTCAGTGACCACTTCAAGCCCCTGTGGGCCAGGAACGTGCCCAAGTTCGGGCTGGCACACCTGATGGCACTGGGGGTGAGCACCGGGGGTGGCACCGGGGGTGGCACCGGGGTGGGGGGCACACAGGGGTGGCACCGGGGGGCACCAGGAAGGGATTTGGGGGGCACTGAGGAGGGGTCCTGGGGAGGGTTTTGGGGCTTGGGGTGGCACTGGGGTATGGGGGACACTAGGGGGCGCTGTCACCTCTGTGGGGACAATGGGTGGGTCACTCATGGGGGGGTGACAATGACGGGGGGGGGGGACACTGTCAGATTTTGGGGTGGGGGATGTGACACTAAGGGAGGGTGACACAATCTGGGGGGGGTGACACCCATAGAGGGGGTGTGACATTATGGGGTTGTCACCCTTATGGAGGTGTGACACTGAGGGGGTGACACCCATATAGGGGATGTGACACCAAGGGGGTGGCACGTTCTGGGGATGTGACACTGAGGGGGGGGTGTGACACATTTTGGGGGTGGTGTCACCTTTTCGGGGGGGGGGTGTGGCACATTCTGGGTGTGTCCCCACCCCACTGACCCCTGTCCCCACAGCTGGGTCCCTGGCTGGCCGTGGAGATCCCGGACCTGATCTCCAAAGGCCTCATCCAGCACAAGGAGAAGTGACCAACCTGGGGGGACCTTGGGGGTCCCCCACCCCATTTTGGGGGTCTCCCACCTCCCCATTCCCCTCCCAGCTGCTGCCACCCCTCCCCACCGCTTCGCTGCTGCTCCCCAATAAACGCTGAACCCCGATTTAGTGGCGGTTTGTTATTCTGGGGGTGACACGGAGGGGATTTGTGTGCCCCCCACCAAAAACCCGCGAGGGTTGCGGCCCCTTTAAGACGCCGCGCGGTTTCCATGGCGACGCGCGGTGCGAAGGGGCGTGGCCTGGAGGGCGGCGCATGCGCAGAGCTAGCGGCGAGGCCGCCGGGGGCGGGGCCGGCGGAGGGAGGCACAAAGATGGCGGCGGGTGCGGCGGGAGTTGTTGCCATGGCGGCCCGCGGGAGGTGCGGGGGGACCGCGGGGCGACCCCGCCGAGGGGTGTAGGGGGGCGAGGGGGGCCGCACTTGGGGCTGGGGGAGCTCCGGGACAGCGGACACCCCCCCCAGGGGAGCGGCGGGGCCGGGCGGGGGGTGCGGGACAGGGCCCCGGGGGGCGGGGGGGTACCGGAATGATGGGGGGGGCAGCGGGAGCGCCTCGCGGGGGCACCGGGATAGGGGAGGGGGGAACCGGGGTGGGGGGGGCACAGCGGAGACCCCCGGTGAGGAACCCCGGGCCCGGAGAGGGGGGCGGGGCCCTGAGGGGCGGGGGGTGATGGGGGCACCGGGAGGGGTCCGGGGGGGCTGCGGGAACCGCTGTGGGGGGACCCCGGAGATTGCGGGCCCGGGGGTGCAGGAACCGCTTTGGGGGGACCCCGGGATTGCGGGGGGGGCTGAGCCCGGGAACCCCTTTGGAGGGACCCCGGGATTGCGGGGGGCTGAGTCCGGGAACGGCTTTGGGGGGACCCCCGGGGGGTGCGGGGTGGCCCGAGCTTTGGGGTCCCCCGAGGCTTTGGGGTCCCCTAAGGTTTTGGAATCCCTCGAGGTTTTGGGATCCCCCCAGCTTTGAGGTCCTCCGAGCTTTGGGGTCCCTCTGACGTTTTGAGATCCCTCGAGGCTTTGGGGTCCCCCCGAGCTTTGGGGTCTCCCCGAGCTTTGGGATGCCCCAAGGCTTTGAGATCCCCCGAGGCTTTGAGATTCCCCCGAGCTTTGGGATCCCCCCGAGGCTTTGGGATCCCCCCCAATCTTTGGGATCCCCCTGAGCTTTTGGGATCCCCCCGAGCTTTGGGATGCCCCAAGGCTTTGAGATTCCCCGAGGTTTTGGAATCCCTCGAGGTTTTGGGATCCCCCGAGCTTTGGGGTCCCCCGGGGTTTTGGGTTCCCCTGAGGCTTTGAGATTCCCCCGAGCTTTGGGGTCCTCCTGAGGCTTTTGGATCCCCCCAAGCTTTGGGGTCCCCCGAGGCTTTGGGGTCCCCCTAAGGTTTTGGAATCCCTCGAGGCCTTGGGGTCTCCCTGAGCTTTGAGATCCCCCAAGGTTCTGGAATCCCCCGAGGCTTTGGGGTCCCCCGGAGCTTTGGGGTCTCCCCGAGCTTTGGGGTCCCCCGAGGTTTTTGGGGTCTCCCAGCTTTGGTGTCCCCCGAGGGTTTGGGTTCCCCTGAGGCTTTGGGATTCCCCCCAGTCTTTGGGATCCCCCTGAGCTTTTGGGATCCCCCCGATGCTTTGGGATCCCCCCGATCTTTGGGGTCCCCCCGGTAACCGCGATGTCCCCGCAGGGCCCCCGCCGACGGGACGCTGTGTCCGGCCGCCGGGCGCGGGGGGCTGTGAGCAGGTGGGTGCCCCCCTTCCCCTCGCCCTTGTGCCACCCCCCCAGTGACCCTGCCACCTTGTCACCGTGCTGTCGCTGTCCCCGCAGGCCCCGCCATGCCCCAGGCCTCGGAGCACCGCCTGGGCCGCACCAGGGACCCCGGTGCCCCCGTGGTGACGGCGCAGCCCCGGGCGGGCTCCCGCCTGCCCAGCGGGCACCGAGCGCTGAGCCAGGAGCGCCATGCGGCCCCCAACGGGCTCAGCCCGGCCCCCAAACTGCGCCTGCTGCCCCCCCGGCCCCCGCCGCCCCCCGACGACCCCCGCCCCAAGAAGCTGGAGCTGGAGCGGGGCCGGGCGGCCAAACGGGGGGACCCCGCTCCCCGCGGGCCGGGGGGACGCCGGGGGCCGCTCAAGGCCGATCACGGCGTGAGGGTGCCCGGGGGAGCCCCGCAGGTGCCCGGCAGCGCCTCCTTCTCGCTGCCCAGCGCGGCCGAGCGCCGCCGGAGCAACCTGGCCCGCTCCAAATCCATCAGCATCGGCGACCTGAGCCAGGGAGGAGGTGGCGGCGGCGGTGGCAGCGGTGTCGCCGGTGTCCCCAGCCGCGCCGAGGACGTGGCGGTGGCGCTGAGCCGCTTGGTGCTCAGGGACTGCGGGCACCCGCTGGGTGCGGGCGCGCTGGCGCTCCGCCGGAGCTCCTCGCTGCGCAGGGTCACCGTGAGCACCGGGCCCGACGGCAAAGGCACGGCGGCGCTGCTCTCGGTGCGCCCCGAGGGCGGCCCCCGCGCCCGCCCCGAGCCCGCCTTCGGACACGGCCCCGGCAGCCCCGCCAGCGGCCGGACCGAGGACAAGGCCGCGGTAAGAGACCGGGAGGGACGGAGGGGTGGGTGTGGGGTGGGGCATCCGTGTCCCCAGCCCTGGGGACATTTGGAGACCCCCGCGGTATCCCCAGGTTTGGGGACGTGTTGAGACCTCCAGCCTTGGGGACATTTTGAGACCCTCTCAGTGTCCCCAGCCTTGGGGACATTTTGAGACCCTCACGCTGTCCCCAGCTTTGGGGACATTTTGAGACCCCCGCGGTATCCCCAGGTTTGGGGACGTGTTGAGACCTCCAGCCTTGGGGACATTTTGAGACCCTCTCAGTGTCCTCAGCTTTAGGGACATTTTGAGACCCTCACGCTGTCCCCAGCCTTGGGGACATTTTGAGACCCTCTCAGTGTCCCCAGCTTTGGGGACATTTTGAGACCCTCACAGTGTCCCCAGCCTTGAGGACATGTGGAGACCCCCACAATGTCCTCAGCCTTGGGGACACTTTGAGACCCCCATGGTGTCCCCAACCTCGGAGACATTTTCAGACCCCAGCAGTGTCCCCACCTTTGGGGACACTTTGAGACCCCTGCAGTAACCCCAGGTTTGGAGACATATTGAGACCCCCATGCTGTCCCCAGCCTTGGGGACATTTTGAGACCCTCTCAGTGTCCCCAGCTTTTGGGACACTTTGAGACCCCCACAGTGTCCCCAGCCTTGAGGACATGTGGAGACCCCCATGCTGTCCCCACCTTTTGGGACATTTTGAGACCCTCCCACTGTTCCCAGCTCTGGGGACATTTTCAGAACCTTGCATTGTCCCCATCCTCGGGGACATTTTGAGACCCTCTCAGTGTTCCCAGCCTTGAGGACATGTGGAGACCCCCACACTGTCCCCAGCTTTGGGAATATTTTGAGACCCCCGCACTGTCCCCATCCTCGGGGACATTTTGAGACCCTCTCAGTGTCCCCTCCTTTGGGGACATTTTGAGACCTTCTCAATGTCCCCAGCCTTGGGGACACTTTGAGACCCTCTCAGTGTCCCCATCCTCAGGAGCATTTTGCAACCCCCACATTGGGGACATTTTAAGACCCCCCATGCTGTCCCCAGGCTTGGGGACATTTTGCAACCCCCATGCTGTCCCCAACCTCAGGGACATTTCATGACCTCAGCTTTTGGGACACTTTGAGACCCCTTGAGTGTCCTCAGCTCTGGGGACATTTTCAGCCCCCCCACACTGTCCCCAGCTCTGGGGACATTTTTTGACCCCCACAATGTCTCCAGCCTTGGGGACATTTTGTCATCCCAATGCTATCCCCAGCTTTGGGGACATTTTTTGACCCTCACGCTGTCCCCAGGCTTGGGGACATTTCATGACCCCTGCAGTGTCCCCAGCTTTGGAGACACTTTGAGACCCCCACACTGTCTCCAGCCTTGGGGACATTTTGTCACCCCAATGCTATCCCCAGCCTTGGGGACATTTTTTGACCCCCATGCTGTCCCCATCCTCGGGGACATTTTGTGCCCCCCGCAGTGTCCCCACTCAGGCTGGGTGACATCTCCAGGGTGGCACAGTGGTGGCACTCTCACCTGTCCCCGCTCCAGTCCTGTTTTGGGGACCCCCTCAGCTCTGGGGTGGGGTCACTGCTGTCCCCCCAGCTCAGGTGGCCGGTGCCATCCTTGTGTCCACACAGCTCCGGAGTGACCACAAGTGACCGGTGGCACTCTGGTGACACTGAGGTGACACCGAGGCGGCCGCCGCCCCCTCCCCGTTTCCGCATCCGCCCTCTCCCCTCCCCATCCCTCACCTGCCGTGCCACGTGTGGGGCGATCGTAATCCCCAAAACGCCACCAGGGCACGGCCACCCTGCCTTGTCCCCACTCGGGGTGTCCCCAGCGCTGTCACTGGGTGTCCCTCATCCCCTCCAGCCCCCCAAAACCCCTGTGTGGAAACCACGGGGGGATTTTTTGGGGGGTGTTTACCCCGCAGCTCCGGCTAATTAATCCCCCGGGATGAGCCTCGCCGGGCCCAGAATAGCGCGGGGGAATCGGATCAGCTAATGAGCTGAGGCCGGGGGGAGGAGGAGGAGGGCACACTCACGGTGACCGGTGCCACCAGCGGTGCCACCAGCGGTGCCACCAGCGGCCATGCCGGGGCTGCAGGGAGCCACGCTGGTGGCGGAGCTGCCGCGGAAGCTGCAGCGCTCGCTGCTGCCCCGCCGGGAGCTCCCACCGGGCCGCGGCTCCGCCGACATCGCCGAGTCCGTGGTGCACACGGCGGTCATGGGGCTGCTGCTGGTCACCGGAGAGGTGAAGGCAGCGCCGGGGGACAGCCGGGGGGACAGCCCGGGGCACGGGGTGTGGCTCACCGGGTGTCCCTCGCTGTGTCCCCCCCAGACACACCACACGCTGCTGCTGGGCTCGGGCCACGTCGGCCTCAGGAATTTGGGCAACACGGTGAGAGGGCGGCGAGACCTTCCCCGGGAGGGATTTGGGGTGACCTTGGGGTTCCCGACCTTCCTGTCCCTCTGTCCTGGGCTGTGGGAGGGATTTGGGGTCACCTCGGGGTCCCCAACCCTCCTGTTCTGGGCTGTGGGAGGGATTTGGGGTCACCTCGGGGTCCCCAACCTTCCTGTCCCTCTGTCCTGGGCTGTGGGAGGGATTTGGGGTCACCTCGGGGTCCCCATCTCTCCTGTCCTGGGGTGTGGGAAGGATTTGGGGTCCCGTCGGGGTCCCCAACCTTCCTGTTCTGGGCTGTGGGAGGGATTTGGGGTCACCTCAGGGTCTCCATCTCTCCTGTTCTGGGCTGTGGGAGGGATTTGGGGTCACCTTGGGGTCCTCATGTTTGGTGGCCATGGTCCTGTCCTGCTGGGATGTCACATTCTCAGAGCTGCCCCAGCCCCACAGCGCTGTCCCCAGGGTCCCCAACCCTCCTGTCCCTCTGTCCTGGGCTGTGGGAGGGATTTGGGGTCACCTCGGGGTCCCCATCTCTCCTGTCCTGGGGTGTGGGAGGGATTTGGGGTCACCTCGGGGTCCCCAGCTCTCCTGTTCTGGGCTGTGGGAAGGATTTGGGGTCACCTCAGGGTCCCCCAGGCTCGGTGGCCATGGTCCCATCTTGCTGGGGATGCTCCACAGCTCTGTCCCCAGGGTCCCCAACCCTCCTGTCCCTCTGTCCTGGCCTGTGGGAGGGATTTGGGGTCACCTCGGGGTCCCCAACCCTCCTGTCCTGGGCTGTGGGAGGGATTTGGGGTCCCCTCAGGGTCCCTATCTCTCATGTTCTGGCTGTGGGAGGGATTTGGGGTCCCCTCGGGTCACCTCGGGGTCCTCAACCCTATTGTCTCTCTGTTTTGGGGTGTAGGAAGGATTTGGTGTCACCTCGAGGTCCCCAGCTCTCCTCTCTGTCTGTCCTGGGCTGTGGGAAGGATTTGGGGTCACCTCAGGGTCCCCAACCCTCCTGTCCCTCTGTCCTGGCCTGTGGGAGGGATCTGAGGTCCCTTTGATGTCCTTTAAGTGTCCCTTGGTGTCACCTGGGCGTCCCCTCAGTGTCCCCATCCCACTGGGACCATCACATCCCCGGGTCCCCCCCAGCCCCACGGGGACACCAAGGCCACCCTGAGGGAGCCCTGGTGACAGTGCCACCCTCCGTGATGTCCCCGTGGTGTCCCCTCAGTGCTTCATGAACGCCGTGCTGCAGTGCCTGAGCAGCACCAAGCCCCTGCGGGATTACTGCCTGCGCCGCGACTTCCAGCAGGAGCAGCCCCCCGGCCCCCGCGCCCCCCAGGAGCTCACCGAAGGTTGGACAGACCCCCAAAACCCCCCCCAGAACGTTCCAGAAGCCCCTCAGAGGGCGCTGAGCCCGCAGTGTCCCCGCTGTCCCCGCAGCCTTCGCCGATGTCATCGCCGCCCTGTGGCACCCCGACTCCTCCGAGGCCGTCAACCCCGGGCGCTTCAAGGCCGTGTTCCAGAAATATGTCCCCTCCTTCACGGGTTACAGGTGAGATATCCCCCCAAAAAAATAACCTTTTTGGGGACCCCCCCCTTAGGGGGACAAAGTGTCACCAAGTGTCCCCAACAGCCAGCAGGACGCGCAGGAATTCCTCAAGTTCTTCATGGACCGGCTGCACGTGGAGATCAACAGGAAGGGCCGGCGCACCCCCAGCATCCTGTCGGACACACGGAGAGCCCCGGCCCTGGAGGACCCCGAAACGCTCAGGTGAGAGAGAGAGGGGGGGGACGGAACCCCGATTTTGGGGACAGCTGTCACCCCAACGTCACCTTGGCGTCACCTTTGCAGCGACGACGAGCGCGCCAACCAGATGTGGAAGCGCTACCTGGAGAGGGAGGACAGCAAGATCGTGGGTGAGCGCTGGTAATGGGGGTGTACCCCACTTCCCTGGGACCCCAAAACATCTGGGGGTGCCCACCCTGAACCCCCTCTTTGCCCCCCAGATCTCTTTGTGGGGCAGCTGAAGAGCTGCCTCAAGTGCCAGGCCTGCGGTTACCGCTCCACCACCTTCGAGGTGTTCTGCGACCTCTCGCTGCCCATCCCAAAGGTACGGTGGGGTGAGCCCCCAAAAAAACCCTTTAGACCCCTCCAAAAACACTTCAGACCCCTGATACACCCCTCAGACCCCCCCAAAAACCCCTAAGATTCCCCAAAAATTTTCAGACCACCCAAAAACCCTTCAGACCCCTGATACACCCCTCAGAATCCCCCAAAAACCCCTAAGATTCCCCAAAAACCTTTCAGACCCACCAAAAACACCTCAGAGGTATCCAAAAACCTTTCAGACCAACCAAAAACCCTTCAGACCCCTCCAAAAACACCTCAGATCCCCTGATACACCCCTCAGAATCCCCCAAAAACCCTTAAGATTCCCCAAAAACCTTTCAGACCCCCCAAAAAACACCTCAGAGCTATCCAAAAACCTTTCAGACCACCCAAAAACCCTTCAGACCCCCCAAAAACCCTTAAGATTCCCCAAAAACCTTTCAGACCACCCAAAAACCCTTCAGACCCCCCCAAAAACACCTCAGAGCTATCAAAAAACCTTTCAGATCTCCTAAAAATGCTTCCAGATCCCCCCAAAAACCCTTCAAACGCCCAAAAGCACTTCAGACCCCCCAAAAACCCTTCGGACCACCCCAAAAACTCTTCAGACCCTGCAAAAACCTCAGAACCCCCCAAAACCGTTCAGATCCCCCCCAAAACCCTTCAAACCCCAAAAACCCCTCAGACCTGTCCAAAAACCCCTTAAACCTCCCAGAAACCCCTCAGAACCCCCCAAAAACCCCTCAGACCTGTCCAAAAACCCCTCAGAACCCCCCAAAAACCCCTCAGAACCCCCCAAAAACCCCTCAGACCCCCTAAATTCCCCCCCTGACCCCCAATTTCCCCTCCTGCCCCCCCAGAAAAGCTTTGCCGGGGGCAAGGTCTCGCTGCACGACTGCTTCAGCCTCTTCACCAAGGAGGAGGAGCTGGACTCGGAGAACGCCCCGGTGAGAGGATGAACCCCCCACCCCTCCCTGAATCCCCCAATTTGTCCCCAAAGCGTCCCTGATGTCCCCTGGTCCCCTCAGGTGTGTGACAAGTGCCGGCAGCGCACGCGCAGCACCAAGAAGTTGACGATCCAGCGCTTCCCACGCATCCTGGTGCTCCGTATCCTTTGGGAATCGACGCCCCCCCAAATTTTTTGGGGGGTTTTGGGGATTGGGTGGGGGAGCACAAGGGTCACCCATGCATCTCCCCCTTTCCCTTAACCCTTGGCAGACCTGAACAGGTTTTCCACCACGCGCTACTCCATCAAGAAATGCTCCGTCTTCGTGGACTTCCCGCTGCAGCAGCTCAACCTGCGCGAGTTCGCCAGCGAGAAGGCGGGTGAGGAGAACTCCTAGGGGGGTTTTTTTGGGGGTGTTTTGGGGTTTTTTGGGGGAGATCCTAAACCTGAGCCTCACCCTGCTGCAGGCAGCCCTGTCTACAGCCTGTACGCTCTGTGCAACCACTCGGGCAGCGTGCACTACGGGCACTACACGGCGTTCTGCCGCGACCCCGCCGGTTGGCGCGTCTACAACGACTCCCGGTCAGTGCCCCCTTCCCCCCCCGCCCTTTCCGTGCCCCCCACCCCGGTACCGAGCCCCCCGTGGCCGGTACTGACGGTGTCCCTGCAGCGTCTCGCCCATCAGCGAGAACCAGGTGCCGTCCAGCGAGGGCTACGTGCTGTTCTACGAGCTGGAGGAGCCGCCCGGGCGCAGAGCCTGAGAGCCCCGAGCGGAGCCGCCTGCGGGGCCGGGGCTGCGGGGGAACCGCCGGGACCCTGCCCCGGGACACACCGGGAACCCCCCGGGATCCTCCGGGAACCCCTGAGACCCCCCGGACCCGCGGAGAGGGGGGTGCGGGGGGAGCGGCCGCAGCCCGCGCGGCCCCGGGGGGTTTTGTGAATAAATTTATTAAAAAAACCCCAAAAAGGGCCGAGTTTGGGGGCTTTAGGGGCGGGGTTTAATGCTAAAGGGGCGGGGTATGCGTTTGACTGACATTTTTTATGGGCGTGGTTTATGGGGGGTGTGGGCTGTCGTTGATTGATTAGAGGTAGGCGTGGTCACCGCGGCGTGCCGTGCGCGATGATTGGCTGGTGGCGTAGTAGGTGTGGCTTATCACCATAGGCGCGCTTCCTCTCGGAGCGGTACGCTGTCCATCAACGCGCTGCGCCTTCCCATTGGTCCGCGTGCTCTGAGCCCCGCCCCTTCCCCTGATAAGCAGCGGGAAGGGGCGTGGCCAGCGCGGCGGACTCGGGACAGGTGAGGGGAGGGTCCCGGAGCTGAGGGGCCCGGCGAGACCGGGGGGTCCCGGAGGGTCTGGGGGCTCCCGGTGGGTCCGGGTGCTTCCGAGCGGCTCTGGGAGCTCCTGGCGGGTCTGGGGGCTCCCGGCGGGTCCCGGGGTGCGGGGCTGGGCAGATCTGGGAGCTCCCGGTGCGTCCGGGGGCTCCGCTCTGACCGTGCCCGCCCCAGCTCCCCTCATGCCGCCCACCGTGGCCGTCGTGGGCGGCGGCATCAGCGGCCTGGCCGCCTGCTACCACCTGGTGCGCGCCCCCCGCCCGCCCAAGGTGAGAGAGCGTGCGACCCCCGAACCTTCCCCCGCGGGACCCCCGAACCTTCCCCCGTTCCATCCCGGGACCCCCGAACCTTCCCTGCTCCATCCGGTGAACCCCGCTCCCGTTCCTTCCCGGTGTCCGTCCCTCCCCGGTGCTCCCGCTCTTCCGCGTCACCCCAGGACCCCCGATGTCCATCCCCGGGACCCCCAATCCCGCCGGGGTTCCCTTTTCCCTCCCGGGGACCCCAATTCCTCCAGAGTCCCAATTCCCGCGGGGTCGCGGTTGTGATTCGGGGTCCCGGTGGTGACCCGGGGGTCCCGGTTGTGATCCCGGAGGTCCCGGTGTTGATTTGGGGTTCCTGGGGGTGACTCGGTGTTCCTGGTGTTGATTTGGGGGTCCCGGTGTTGACTCGCGGGTCCCGGGGTGATTTGGGGTCCCGGTTGTCATTGGGGGTCCCGGGGGTGACTCCAGGTCCCCGTGCTGAACCGGGGGTCCCGGTTATGATTGTGGGGTCCCCGTGGTGATTTGGGTTCCCATTGATGATCCGGGGGTCCCGGTGGTGACCAGGGGGGTCCTGGGGATGACTCGGGGGTCCCGAGATTCCCAGTTATGATCTGGGGGTTCCCGTGGTTACCGGTATTCCCAGTGGTGACTGGTGGTCCCGGTTGTGATTCCGGGGGTCCCGGGGTTCCCGGTTATGATCCCGGGGTTGCTGGTGTTGATTCGGGGTACCGGGGGTCCCGGTTGTGATTCGGGGTCCCGGTGGTGGTTTGGGGTTCCCGGTGGTGACCCGGGGGTCCCGGTTATGATCGCGGGGTTCCCGGTGTTGATTCGGGGTGCCGGGGGTCCCGGTGTTGATTCGGGGGTCCCGGTTGTGATCTGGAGTTCCCAGTGTTGACTCGGGGGTCCCGGTGTTGATTTGGGGTCCCGAGGTTCCCGGTTATGATCGCGGGGTTCCCGGTGTTGATTCGGGGTGCCGGGGGTCCCGGTTGTGACCCGGGGGTCCCGTTGGTGATTCCGTGTCCCCAGGTGGTGCTGCTGGAGGCCAGCGGCCGTTTCGGGGGGTGGCTGCAGAGCACCCGCAGCCCCGAGGGCGCCGTGTTCGAGCATGGCCCGAGGGGCGTCCGGCCCGCGGGGCCCGCGGGGGCGCAGACCCTGCACATGGTACGGGGGAATGGGGGGGTCCTGGGGGGTCCCCGGGGCTGGGTTTGGGGTCACAGAGGGGTCCCAGGGTGGGTTTGTGGTGATAAAAGGCGTTCCTGAAGGGCTGGGGGGAATTTGAGGGGGCCCCGGGGGTTGGTTTTGGGGTCACAGAGGGGTCCGGGGGGGCTGGGTTTGGGGTTCCAGAGGGGTCTCTGAGCTGGATTTGGATGACAGAGGGGGTTCTGGGGGGCTGGAGGGGTTCTGGGGGGAGCTTATGGTGCCAGAGGGGTTCCTGGGTGGGTATTGGGGGTCCCTGGGGCTGGGTTTGGGGTCACAGAGGGGTCCCAGGGTGGGTTTCTGGTGACCAAAGGCGTTCCTGAGGGGCTGGGGGGAATTTGAGGGTGTCCCTGGGTTTGGTTTTGGGGTCACAGAGGGGTCCTGAGGGGCTGGGTTTGGGGTTCCAGAGGGGTCTCTGAGCTGGATTTGGGATGACAGAGAGGGTTCTGGGGGGAGCTTATGGTGCCAGAGGGGTTCCTGGGTGGGTATTGGGGGTCCCTGGGTTTGATTTTGGGGTGACAGAGGGGTCCTGGGGGGCTGGGGGGGGAGTCCCTGGGGCTGGGTTTGGGGTCACAGAGGGGTCCCAGGGTGAGTTTGTGGTGACAAAAAGGGTTCCTGAGGGGCTGGGGGGAATTTGAGGGGGCCCCGGGGGTTGGTTTTGGGGTCACAGAGGGGTCCTGGGTGGGTATTGGGGGTCCCTGGGTTTGGTTTTGGGGTGACAGAGGGGTCCCTGGGGTTTGGGTGGGTCTCTGGGAAGAATTTTTGGGGTCTCTGGATGATTTTGGGGGTTCCTTGATGAATCCTGGCAGTCTCCCTGGATGAATTTTGGGGGTCCCTGAGTAGATCCTGGGGGTCCCTGGATGATTTTTTGGGGTCCCTGGATGAATTCTGGGAGCCCTTGAATGAATTTTGGGGTCCCTGGTTGAATTCTGGGAATCTCTGGATGAATTTTGGGGTCCCACAGTGTGGATTCTGGGGGTCCCTGTGTGAATTATGGGAGTCCCTGGATGATTGTTGAGGTCTCTGGATGTATTTTGGGAATCTCTGGATGAATTTTGGGGGTCCCTGAGTGGATCCTGGGGGTCCCTGGATGATTTTTTGGGGTCCCTGGATGAATTCTGGGAGCCCTTGAATGAATTTTGGGGTCCTTAGATGAGTCCTGGGAATCATCTGGAAGAATTTTGGGGTCCCTGTGTGAATTATGGGAGTCCCTGGATGATTGTTGAGATCTCTGGATGTATTTTGGGAATCTCTGGATGAATTTTGGGGGTCCCTGCATGGATCCTGGGGGTCCCTGGATGATTTTTGGGGTCCCTGGATGACTCGGGTGTCCCTGGTGTCCCTCTGTGTCCCCGCAGGTGTCGGAGCTGGGGCTGGCCGGTGACATCCTGGCTGTCCCCAAGGAGCACCCGGCGGCTCGGAACCGCTTCCTGTACCTGGGGGGGACCCTGCACCCCCTGCCCTCGGGCCTCGGGTGGGTGGCACCTGTCCCTTGTCACCAGGGCCACCTCCCCCTGTCACCAATGGCACCTTTTGACTGTGCGGTGTCCCCAGGGGTTGCTCAGGGCTGTCCCCAATGTCCCCCCAATGTCCCCATGTGTCCCCAGGGGTTGCTCAGGGCTGTGCCCAGTGCCACCCCTGTGTGTCCCTGCTGTCCCCAGTGCCACCCCCGCTGTTTCCAGGGGTTCCTGTGGGCTGTGCCCTCTGTCCTTGCTGCCAGCCCCCTGTCCCCAATGCCACCCTGGCTGTCCCC
This sequence comes from Zonotrichia leucophrys gambelii, assembly GCF_028769735.1. NCBI lineage: Eukaryota > Metazoa > Chordata > Aves > Passeriformes > Passerellidae > Zonotrichia > Zonotrichia leucophrys. Next base: position 2,357,095 of record NC_088194.1, on the reverse strand, counting down.
AATGCCACCTCCTGTCCCTGCTGTCCCCAGGGGTTGCTCAGGGCTGTCCCCAATGCCACCCCAATGTCACCATGTGTCCCCAGGGGTTTGCTCCGCGCCGTGCCCCCTGTCCCCAATGTCCCCAGGGGTTGCTCAGGGCTGTCCCCAATGTCCCCAGGGGTTGCTCAGGGCTGTCCCCAATGTCCCCCCTATGTCCCCAGGGGTGTGCTGTGGACTGTGCCCCCTGTCCCTGCTGTCCCCAATGCCACCCCTTTGTGTCCCCTGTGTCCCCAGGGGTGTGCTCTGCACTGTGCCCCTGTGTGTCCCTGCTGTCCCCAATGTCCCCCCTGTGTCCCCAGTATCACCCTTGCTGTGTCCCCAGAGGTTTGCTCTGCACGGTGCCCCCTGTCCCCAATGTCCCCAGGGGTTGCTCAGGGCTGTCCCCAATGTCCCCATGTGTCCCCAGTGTCCCCAGGGGTTGCTCAGGGCTGTCCCCAATGTCCCCCCAATGTCCCCATGTGTCCCCAGAGGTTTGCTCCGCACCCTGCCCCCTGTCCCTGCTGTCCCCAGGGGTTGCTCAGGGCTGTCCCCAATGTCCCCCCAATGTCCCCACTGTCCCCAGGGGTTGCGCGGGGCTGTCCCCACTGTCCCCAGGGGTTGCTCAGGGCTGTCCCCAATGTCCCCCCAATGTCCCCACTGTCCCCAGGGGTTGCTCAGGGCTGTCCCCAATGTCCCCACTGTGTCCCCAGGGGTTGCTCAGGACTGTCCCCAATGTCCCCCCAATGTCCCCACTGTCCCCAGGGGGTTGCTCCGCACGGTGCCCCCGTTCTCGCGGGCCCTGCTCTGGAGCGCCCTGCGCGATCTCCTGACCCCGGCGGGGACGGGGCCGGACGAGAGCGCCCACGGCTTCGCCCAGCGCCGCTTCGGGCCCGAGGTGGGTGCCCCAAAACCCCGGATCTGCCCCAAACCGCCTGGAACCACCCACAGATCCACCCCAAAACCCCAGAACCCGCCAAAACCCTGATCGCCCAAAGCCGCCTGGAACAACCACAGATCCACCCCAAAACACCCAGATCCCCCACAGAACTCCTGATCCACCCCAAAACCCCTGATCCGCCCCAAAACACCTGGAACCACCCACAGATCCACCCCAAAACCCCCAGATCCACCACAGAACTCCTGATTCACCCCAAAACCCTGATCCACCCCAAAATCCCGCATCCACCCCAAAACCTCCTGGAAGCACCCCAAAACTTCCTGCAACCACCCCCAGATCCACCCCAAAACCCCCTGGAACCACCCCAAAACCCCCAGATCCACCCCAAAACCCCCAGATCCACCCCCAGAACCCCCCCAAACCTTCAGATCCACCCCAGAATCCCCTGGAACCACCCCAGAACCCCCCAAACCCTCCAGAAGCCCCCAAAGCCCCGATAACCCCCCAAAGGCCAAACCCCGATAACGGAGCCCAGAGCCCCACCCGGCCTTATCGGGGTCTCCCATGGGCGGGCGGGGTCCCACTGTGCCCCTGTCCGTGTGTCACTGTCCCTGTGTCACTGTCCCTGTGCCTGTGTCACTGTCCCTGTCCCTGTGTCACTGTCACTGTGTCTGTGTCACTGTCACTGTGTCACTGTCCCTGTCCCTGTGTCACTGTCCCTTTGTCCCTGTGTCACTGTCCCTCTGTCCCTGTCCGTGTGTCACTGTCCCTCTGTTCCTGTGTCACTGTCACTGTCCCTGTGTCACTGTCCCTGTCCCTGTGTCACTGTCCCTGTGCCTGTGTCACTGTCACTGTCCCTGTGTCACTGTCCCTGTGTCCCTGTGTCACTGTCCCTGTCCATGTGCCCCTGTGTCACTGTCACTGTGTCACTGTCCCAGTGTCACTGTCCCAGTGTCCCTGTCCCTGTCCCCAGGTGGCAGAGCTGGCCGTGGACTCCCTGTGCCAGGGGGGATGTGTGTCAGTGTCACTGTCCCTGTGTCACTGTCCGTGTGTCCCTGTGTCCCTGTCCCAGTGTCACTGTCCCTGTCCCCAGGTGGCAGAGCTGGCCGTGGACTCGCTGTGCCGGGGGGTGTGTGTCACTGTCCCTGTCCCTGTCCCTGTGTCACTGTCCCTGTCCATGTGTCCCTGTGTCACTGTCCCTGTGTCCCTGTCCCTGTCCCCAGGTGGCAGAGCTGGCGGTGGACTCGCTGTGCCACAGGGGATGTGTGTCACTGTCCCTGTCCCTGTGTCACTGTCCCTGTGTCACTGTCCCTGTCCCTGTGTCACTGTCACTGTGTCATTGTCACTGTCCCTGTGTCACTGTCACTGTGTCATTGTGTCCCTGTCCCTGTCCCCAGGTGGCAGAGCTGGCCGTGGATTCCCTGTGTCGGGGGGTGTTTGCCGGGGACAGCCGGGCCCTGAGCGTGCGCAGCTGCTTCCCTGCCCTGTTCCAGGCCGAGAGAGAGCGGGGCTCCGTGCTGCTGGGGCTGGCACTGCCACACGGTGGGGACATTGGGGACACTGCTGGGGCTGGCACTGCCACACGGTGGGGACATGGGGACACCCTGGGGACACTGCTGGGCTGGCGCTGGCATCTGGTGGGCACAGGGACAGGGGGACACTATGGGGACACTACGGGGACCTCCAGCTGCCACTCCTTGGACAGGTCCATCCCATGGGGCTGGGACAGGGGGACAGAGTGGGGACATCCTGGGGCTGGTGACAAGGTGGGGACACCCCCGGGCTTGGTGACAGCGTGGGGAGCCCTGATTTGGCTGTGACCGGGATCCACTGAGGGCTGGGACGGGAGACACGGGGGGGACACCCCGAGGTTGGCACAGGGGACACCGTGTCCCCATCCCCACACGATGTCCCCGCGGTGTCCCCGCAGGTGGCGGCGGCGGCGGGGCGGGCCCCGAGGCGGGGCTGGCGCGGCGGGCGCGGGCCGAGCGCTGGAGCCAGTGGTCGCTGCGGGGCGGGATGGAGTCCCTGGCGCGCGCCTTGGTGGCCTTCGTGTCGCCGCGCGGCGCCGAGCTGCGCTGCCACTCGCCCCTGACACACCTGTGCCACCGCCGCGGCCGGTGGCAGGTGGGGACACCGCCCGTGCCACCTCCCCCGGTCCCCTTCCCGCTGTCCATGCCCCCCCCACCCGTGTCCCCAATGCTCGCTGTCCCCTCCCCGGTGCTCCCACTCCCGTCTAGAGTGTCCCCAGTCCTGTTTCCAGTGTCCCCAGTGCTGTCCCCAGTCCTGTTTCCCCAGTGTCCCCAGTCTCCTTCTCATTGTCCCCAGTGCCCCCAGTCCCCTCTTCAGTGTCCCCGGTCCTGTTCCCAGTGTCCCCAGTCCCTTCCCTATTGTCCCCATTGCTCCCAGTGTCCCCATTGCCCCCAGTGCCCCCAGTCCCCTCTAGAGTGTCCCCAGTCCTGTTCCCAGTGTGTCCCCAGTGTCCCCAGTCCTGTTCCCAGTGTCCCCAGTGCTGTCCCCAGTCCTGTTCCCAGTGTGTCCCCAGTGTCCCCAGTCTCCTTCTCAGTGTCCCTGGTCCTGTTCCCAGTGTCCCCAGTCCCCTCCCTATTGTCCCCATTGCTCCCAGTGTCCCCAGTCCTGTCCCCAGTCGCCTCCTCATTGTCCCCATTGCCCCCAGTGTCCCCATTGCCCTCAGTGTCCCCAGTGCCCTCCCCAGTGCCCCCCGTCCCCTCTGCACTGTCCCCAGTTCCCCCTGGGCCCCCATTGCCCCCCGTGCCCTCCCCAGTGTCCCCATTGTCCCCAGTGTGCCCAGTCCTGTCCCCAGTCACCTCCTCATTGTCCCCAGTGCCCTCAATGTCGCCACTGTCCCCCGGTTCCCCAGTCCTGTCCCCAATGTCCCCAGTCCCCTCCCCAGTCCTGTCCCTAGTATCTCCAATCACCTCCTCATTGTGCCCATTGCTCCCAGTGTCCTTATTGTCCCCAGTGTCCCCAGTGTCCCCAGTGTCCCCAGTCCCCTCCCCATTGTCTCCACTATCCCCAGTGTCCCCAATCCTGTCCCCATTGCCCCCACTGTCCCCATTGCCCCCAGTGTCCCCAGTCCCCGCTGTCCCCACTGTCCCCATTGCCCTCAGTGTCCCCATTGCCCTCAGTGTCCCCAGTGTCCCCTGCTGTCCCCCCAGCTCACGGTGCCCGGTGCCACCCTCACGGCCGATCACGTCGTCAGCGCCCTCCCGGCCTCAGGTACAGCGCGGGGCTGAGGGGGGGATGTCCCTGCCGTGTCCCCTCCGTGTCCCCTCCGTGTCACTGATGTCCCTGCCGTGTCCCCTCGGTGTCCCCGCGGTGTCACTGATGTCCCTGACGCTGTCCCCGCTGTCCCCAGCGCTGGCGCGGGCGCTGCCGCCCGAGGCGGAGCCGCTGGCTCGGGAGCTCCGGGCGATCCCGGCCGCCTCCGTGGCCGTGGTGAACCTGCAGTACGAGGGCGCGGCGCTGCCCGTCACGGTGAGCGCTGCCCCTGTCCCCAAGGTGTCCCCAAGGTGTCCCCAAACCCCGCGGTGACCCCAGCCCGTCCCCATCCCCGCAGGGCTTTGGGCACCTGGTGCCATCCTCGGAGGACCCGGCGCTCCTGGGCATCGTCTATGACTCGGTGGCGTTCCCGGAGCACGACGGGACCCCCGCGACCCCCGGGGCGGCCTCGCTGCGCCTCACGGTGGGGACACCGCGGGGGACAATGGGGACAACGTGCGGGGTGACAGGAGGGATTTGGGGGGCTCATGGTGGGGACATCTTGGGGGGACAGTGGGGACAACGTGCAGGGTGACAGGAGGGATTTGGGGGGGCCTACAGTGGGTGACCCTGGGGACCCTGTGGGTGTCACAGGGCTGATTTTGGGGTGCTCACAGTGGGTGACACTGGGGATGCCATGGGGTGACCCTGGGGACACTGTGGGTGACACTGGGGACACCATGGGGGTCCCAGGGCTGATTTTGGGGGTCTCACAGTGGGTGACACTGGGGACACTGTGGGTGACCCTGGGGACACCGTGGGTGTCCCAGGGCTGATTTTGGGGGGCTGATGGTGGGTGGCACTGGGGACACTGGGATGGGGTGACCCTGGGGACACTGTGGGTGACACTGGGGACATCATGGGTGTCACAGGGCTGATTTTGGGGGCTCACGGTGGGTGACCCTGGGGACACTGTGGGTGACACTGGGGACCCTGTGGGTGTCCCAGGGCTGATTTTGGGGGGCTGATTGTGGGTGGCACTGGGGACACTGTGGGTGACACTGGGGACACCATGGGGGTCCCAGGGCTGATTTTGGGGTGCTCACTGTGGGTGACACTGGGGACCCTGTGGGTGTCCCAGGGCTGATTTTGGGGTGTCCCCAGGTGATGCTGGGCGGGGCCTGGTTCCAGCAGAGCTTTGGGGACCCCGCCCTGGTGGCCCCGGAGCTGCTGCTGAGCCGGGCACGGGCGGCCGTGAGCGCCCACCTGGGGCTGGCCGGGACCCCCAGAAACGCCATCGTCAGGGTGCAGCAGGTGGGGACACCATGGCGGGCTCTGGGTGGGTGACATTCCGGAGGGGTGACACTTTGGGGGGGCTCTGGGTAGGTGACATTTTGGAGGGTTGCTCTGGGTGGGTGGCACTTTGGGGAGGTGACATTTTGGGGGGGTTCAGGGTGGGTGACATTTCAGAAGGGCTCTGGGTGGGTGGCACTTTGGAGAGGTGACATTCTAGGGTGGCTCTGTGTGGGTGGCACTTGGGGGGGTTCAGGGTGGGTGGCACTTTGGAGAGGTGACACTGCAAGGGTGGCTCTGGGCGAGTGACACTTCTGGGGTGGGTGACACTTTGGAGGGGTGACATTTCAGGGGCGGCTCTGAGTGGGTGACACTTGGGGGGGTGACATTTTGGGGGGATCCAGGGTAGGTGACATTTTGGAGGGTTGCTCTGGGTGGGTGGCACTTTGGGGAGGTGACATTTCAGGGGTGTCTCTGGGTAGGTGACACTCCAAGGGTGGCTGTGGGCGAGTGACACTTCTGGGGTGGGTGACACTTTGGGTGGGTGACATTTCAGGGGTGTCTCTGTGTGGGTGACACTTGGGGGGCTTCAGGGTGGGTGACACTTTGGGGAGGTGACATTTCAGGGGTGGCTCTGGGTGGGTGACACTTTGGAGAGGTGACATTCTAGGGTGTCTCTGTGTGGGTGGCACTTTGGGGAGGTGACATTTTGGGGGGATTCAGGGTGGGTGACATTTCAGGGGTGGCTCTGAGTAGGTGACACTTTGGAGAGGTGACATTCTAGGGTGGCTCTGGGTGGGTGACATTTCAGGGGTGGCTCTGGGCGAGTGACACTTCTGGGGTGGGTGACATTTCAGGGGTGTCTCTGTGTGGGTGGCACTTTGGGGAGGTGACATTTTGGGGGGATTCAGGGTGGGTGACATTTCAGGGGTGTCTCTGTGTGGGTGACACACTGGGGAGGTGACATTTTGGGGGGTTCAGGGTGGGTGACATTTCAGAAGGGCTCTGGGTGGATGGCACTTTGGAGGGGTGACATTTCAGGGGTGTCTCTGTGTGGGTGACACTTGGGGGGCTTCAGGGTGGGTGACATTTCAGGGGTGTCTCTGTGTGGATGACACTTTGGGGAGGTGACATTTTGGGGGGTTCAGGGTGGGTGACATTCTAGGGTGGCTCAGGGTGGGTGACATTGCAGGGGTGTCTCTCAGGGTCTCACCCGTGTCCCCTTTTCCCAGGACTGCATCCCGCAGTACACGCTGGGACACTGGGAGCGCTTAGGTGAGAGTGGCAGCCCTGGGGGTGTCCCCATTGTCCCCGGGGGTGTCCCCACTGTCCCCAGAGTGTCCCCAGAGTGTCCCCACTGTCCCCATTGTCCCCCCAGAGCGCATCCAGCGGTTCCTCAAGGAGCAGCAGCTGCCCCTGACCCTCATCGGCGCCTCCTACTCGGGGGTCTCCGTCAACGACTGCATTGCCGGTGCCAGGGCGGCCGTGGGCAGGATTTTGGGGTCCCCCCCCGAGCCCTGAACCCCCCATGGCCGCCAGTGTAGGACAAAATGAATTTTTTTTTTTTTTAATTGAAAAAAAACCCCTTTTAGAAAGGTCCAGGGAGCGGCTCATAAATACAATAAATACCCGCGTGCCCCAGCTGGGACCCCAAAACCCGATCTGGGGACCCCAAAAACTCACCAGGGACCCCAAAACCGATCTGGGGACACCAAAACCCCACCGGGGACTCTAAAACAGATCTGGGGATCCCAAAACCCAGCCAGGGACCCCAAAACCCGATCTGGGGATCCCAAAACTGATCCGGGGACACCAAAACCCAGCCAGAGACCCCAAAACCGATCTGGGGACCCCAAAACCCCACCGGGGACTCTAAAACCAATCTGGGGATCCTAAAACCTCACCAGGGACCCCAAAACCAATCTGGAGAGCTCAAAACCTCACTGAGGACCCAAAAACTGCTCTGGGGACCCTAAAACAAATCCAGGGACCCCAAAACCGATCTGGGGACTCCAAAACCAATCTGGGGATCCCAAAACCTCACCAGGGACCCCAAAACCAATCTGGGGAGCTCAAAACCTCACAGAGAACCCCAAAACCCAGCCAGGGACCCCAAAACGGATCTGGGGACATCAAAACCGATGCAGGGAGCCCAAAGCCCCACCAGGGGGATGGGGGCCAGGGCTGGGAGACCCCTGTGTCCCTGTCCCCAAGGGTGTCCCTGTCCCCATTGGGGTGTCCCCAGTGCCCCCCAGGGGTGTCCCTGTCCCCATTGGGGTGTCCCCAGTGTCCCCCATCCCAGAGCGCACACATCCCCGCTGCTGTCCATCCATGGGGAGGGGTCTCAAGGCAGGGCCGATGCCACGCTCCGGTTGCCGCCCCCCGCTGTCGCCGTCACTGTCCCCTCGCGGCGGGGCGTGGCCGCGCTGCCGTTGTTGTCGCCGCGGCGGGGCGGTGACAGCGACAGCGACAGCGCCAGCGGCAGCAGCGCGGGCAGGTCCTCGCGGGGCGCTTTGCGCAGCATCTCCTGCCGGAAGCGGCTGGCGGCGGAACCGGAACCGGCACCGGCGGCGGCACCGGGGCGGGCGCGGGCGCGGGGGTCGCAGCCGATGTCGGCCGTGAGGTTGGTGTAGAGCGGGAGCAGCTCCCGCGCCAGCAGCGCGTAACTGAGCGAGTTCATCCCGTCCTGCGTCCACGTGCGCTGCGTGCGCACCAGCAGGTCGAACCTGGGGACACGCCAGAGATGGCACTGATGTCACCCGTGTCCCCTCCCGGTGCCCCCTACACCTGCAACAGCAGGTCAAATCTGGGGACACACCAGAGATGGCACTGATGTCACCCATGTCCCCCGTGTCCCCTCCGGTGCCCCCTGCACCCGCACCAGCAGGTGGAACCTGGGGACACAGCCCAGATGTCACTGATGTCCCCTGTGTCCCCTTGGAGTCACCCCACACCTGCACCAGCAGGTCGAACCTGGGGACACAGCCCAGATGGCACTGATGTCACCTGTGTCCCCTCAGGGCCATCCCAGAGCCCCCTGCACCTGGGGACACAGCCCGACATTGTCACCCGTGTCCCCTCTGTCCCCTCCCAAAGCCCCCTGCACCTGCAGGTCAAACCTGGGGACACGCCTGACATTGTCACTGATGTCACCTGTGTCCCCTCCTGGTGCCCCCTACACCTGCACCAGCAGGTCGAACCTGGGGACACAGCCCAGATGTCACCTGTGTCCCCTCTGTCCCCTCGCGGCCACCCCGGAGTCACCTGCACCAGCAGGTGGAACCTGGGGACACGCCAGAGATGGCACTGATGTCACCCGTGTCCCCTCCCAGAGCCCCCTGCACCAGCAGGTGGAACCTGGGGACACAGCCCAACATTGTCACTGATGTCACCCGTGTCCCCTTGGAGTCACCCCGCACCCACACCAGCAGGTGGAACCTGGGGACATGCCTGACATTGTCACCTGCGTCCCCTCTGTCCCCTCGTAGCCCCCTGCACCTGTAAGTCAAACCTGGGGACACAGCCCAGATGTCATTGATGTCACCTGTGTCCCCTCGGAGCCACCCTACACCTGCACCAGCAGGCTGAACCTGGGGACACGCCAGAGATGGCACTGATGTCACCTGTGTCCCCTGTGTCCCCTTAGGGCAACCCCAGAGCCACCTGCACCAGCAGGTGGAACCTGGGGACACAGCCCAACATTGTCACTGATGTCACCTGTGTCCCCTTGGAGTCACCCCACACCTGCACCAGCAGGTGGAACCTGGGGACACAGCCCAGATGTCACCTGTGTCCCCTCTGTCCCCTCACGGCCACCCCGGAGTCACCTGCACCAGCAGGCTGAACCTGGGGACACAGCCCAACATTGTCACTGATGTCACCTGTGTCCCCTTAGAGTCACCCCGCACCCACACCAGCAGCTGGAACGTGGGGACACCCCTGACATTGTCACCTGCGTCCCCTCTGTCCCCTCGTAGCCCCCTGCACCTGCAGGTTGAACCTGGGGACACAGCTCAGATGGCACTGACGTCCCCTCGGGCCACCCCTGGAGCCACCTGCACCTGGGGACACAGCCCGACATTGTCACCCGTGTCCCCTGTGTCCCCTTAGAGTCACCCTGCACCTGCACCAGCAGGGGGAACCTGGGGACACGCCCGAGATGTCCCCTGTGTCCCCTTGGGCCCACCCTGCACCAGCACCTGGGGACACGCCCGACATTGTCCCCGTGTCCCCCGTGTCCCCCGCACCTGTGCGGGTTCTCCTCGTTGCCTTTGTCGCTCTTGTGTTTGACCATTTTGTAGTGGCCGATGGAGACGGGAGGGCGGGAGATCTTCATCCCGGCCAGGCGCACCCTGCGGGACAGCGGGGACAGCGGCGACAATGGCACCGGGGCGGGGACAGCGGCACCGGGGCGGGGACAGCGACAGCGACAGCCCCGGGGTGGGGCCGGAGCGCTGGGACAGCCCCCGTGTCCCCAGCGGTGGGGACACAAATATGGGGACAGCGAGAAAGGAGGGTCACGGTGTCACCCTGAGGGGACAGCGACACCCCCGAGGTGGCCCTCAGGGTGGTGGCACGGCTCCAGGGTGGCAGTGACAGCCACCACACAATGACACCATGTCACCCTGAGGGGACAGGGCATGGGGACATCTCTGGGGTAATGTCACACCCTCTGTGTCCCCTCCCAGAGCAATGCCACACCCCTGTGTCCCCTCCCAGGGCAATGTCACATCCCCAATGTCCCACCCAGGGCAATGCCACACCCCCCATGGCACTGTCACACCCTCTGTGTCCCCTCCCAGAGCAATGTCACCATCCCTCATGGCACTGTCACACCCTTTGTGTCCCCTCCCAGGGCAATGTCACCATCCCTCATGGCACTGTCACACCCCTGTGTCCCCTCCAGAGCAATGTCACCATCCCCCATGGCAATGCCACACCCCTTGTGTCACCTCCCAGGGCAATGTCACCATCCCTCATGGCACTGTCACACCCCTTGTGTCCCCCCAAGGTGACAGAACACCCCCTGTGTCCCCCCCAGCTCGGTGGGCACACGATGCCACCCCCCAAGTGCCACACGCCCGTGCCATGGCAGTGTCCCCAGGCTGTCCCCAGCCCTACCTGGTGGCGATGTCATCGTCCTCGCCCCCCCAGCCCCAGTACTCGTTGGGGAACCCGTTGATCTTCATGTACTGGTCTGGGGTCAGCGCCGAGACCCCCCCGAAATACTGCGGGTACGGCAGGCTGGGGACACGGGGGACACTGTCACACCTCTGTGACACCCCCAGGGCACGGGGGACACTGTCACACCTCTGTGACACCCCCAGGGCAATGCCACACCCCTCGTGTCCCCCCCAGCACAATGTCACACCTCCCATGGCAATGCCACATCCCTTGTGTCCCCCCCAAGGTGACAGAACATCCCCCATGTCCCCTCCAGGACACTGTCACACCTCTGTGACACCCCCATGGCAATGCCACATCCCTTGTGTCCCCCTGCAAGGTGACAGAACGCCCTTCGTGTCCCCTCCCAAAGGGATGTCACACCCCTCATGTCCCCTCCAGGACAATGTCACACCCTCTGTGTCCCCTCCAGGGCAGTGTCACACCCTCTGTGTCCCCTCCAGGACAATGCCACATCCCTTGTGTCCCTCCCTAAGGTGACAGAACAGCCTTCATGTCCCCACCAGGACAGTGTCACACCCTCTGTGTCCCTCCCCTCAAGGTGACAGAACATCCCCCATGTCCCCTCCAGGGCAATGCCACATCTTCTGTGTCCCCAAGATGTCCCCAGGGCGTCCCCAAGGTGCCCCAGGGTGTCCCCAGGGTGCCCCAAGGTGCCCCAGGGTGTCCCCAAGGTGTCCCCAAGATGTCCCCAGGGTGTCCCCAGGATGTCCCCAAGGTGTCCCCAAGGTGTCCCCAGCGTGTCCCCAAGGTGCCCTAGGGTGTCCCCAGGGTGTCCCCAGGGTGTCCCCAGGGTGTCCCCAGAGCGTCCCCATGACGTCCCCAAGATGTCCCCAGAGCGTCCCCAAGGTGCCCCAAGGTGTCCCCAGGGTGTCCCCAGGGTGTCCCCAAGGTGTCCCCAGGGCGTCCCCAAGGAGCCCCAAGGTGCCCCAGGGTGTCCCCAAGGTGCCCCAAGATGTCCCCAGGGCGTCCCCAAGGTGCCCCAAGATGTCCCCAGGGCATCCCCAAGGTGCCCCAGGGTGTCCCCAGGGTGTCCCCAAGATGTCCCCAGGGTGTCCCCAAGATATCCCCAGGGTGTCCCCAAGGAGCCCCAAGGTGTCCCCAAGATGTCCCAGGGTGCCCCCAAGATGTCCCAGGGTGCCCCCAAGATGTCCCCAGGGCGTCCCCAAGGTGCCCCAAGGTGTCCCCAGGGCGTCCCCAAGGTGCCCCAAGGTGCCCCAAGGTGCCCTGGGGCGTCCCCAAGATGTCCCCAGGGTGTCCCCAGGGTGTCCCCAAGATGTCCCCAGGGTGTCCCCAGGGTGTCCCTCACCTGTACCCGAATTTGTTCATGGCCACGGAGGCGTGTTTGGGGTTCCAGGGGTCGCACGTGTACAGGTTGTGGTCGTTCTCGGGGATCAGGTCCACGTCGTGCAGGAACAGGCAGTCCCAGTCCTCGTCCTTGAGCGCCTCCTTCACGCCCACGTTCAGCAGCTTGGCCCGGTTAAACGTGCAGTTCCCGGCCTGGGGACACCCCAAAATATCCTGGGGTTACCCCAAAATGTTCTGGGGTCACCCCAAAATATCCTGGGAACACCCCAACACCCCAAACCACCCCATTGAACCATCTCTTCACACCCACGTTCAGCAGCTTGGCCTGGTTAAACGTGCAGTTCCTGACCTGGGGTCACCCCAAAATCTCCTGGGGTTACCCCAAAATCTCCTGGGGTCACTCCAAACCGCCTCTAACCCACCCTGGGGACCCCTCAAACCACCTTGAGGACCCCCTAAAACCCTCCTGGTTACCCCTCAAAACACCTTAAAATCACCCTGGGGATCCCCCAAACCCACCTGAAGACCCCCAAACCCCCTTTGGCACCCCCCAAACCACCTCAAACCCCCCTGGGCACCCCCAAACCACCCTGGGGACCCCCGAAACCACACTGAGAACCTCCTGAACCACCCCAAACCCCCCTGGGGACCCCACAAACCCACCTCAAACCCCCCTGGGCACCCCCAAACCACCCCTGGGCACCCCCAAACCCCCCTGGGGACCCCACAAACCCCCCCAAGGACCCCTCAAACCCCCCTGGGGATGCCCCAAACCCCCCCTTCAGAACCCCCAAACCCCCCTGGGCACCCCCAAACCCCCTCAAGGACCCCTCAAACCACCTCAAACCCCCCTGGGCACCCCCAAAACCACACTAAGAAGCTCCTGAACCACCCCAAACCACCCTGAGGATCCCCCCAAATCCCCCTGGGGACCCCTCAAACCACCTCAAATCCCCCTGGGTACCCCCCAAACCCCCCCTTGGGCACCCCCAAACCCCCCCAAGGACCCCTCAAACCCCCCCAAGGACCCCTCAAACCACCTCAAACTCCCCTGGGCACCCCCAAACCCCTCCAAGGACCCCTCAAACCCCCCCGGGCACCCCCTGGCACCTGGTGCACCACGTAGATGCCGTAGTGCAGCTGCTGGCGCTGCAGGAAGGGGTGCAGGTAGTAGAGCAGGTGGCCCAGGTGGCCCTCGCGGTTGCGGTGGGGGACGATGACGGCGGTCCTGGAGCGCGACTCGCACTGGGGGGGTCGGTAACGCCCCCCCCGCTGCACCCCCGGGTTCTTGGCCTGGATCTGCTCCAGCGACGGCGCCCGCGAGAAGGACACGGCCAGGGGGCCCACTGTGGGCAGGGGGCATGAGAGAGGGGGGCATTGGGGGGAGGGGGCATTGAGGGGCATGGAGAGGGGCTGGGGGCCCACTGTGGGCAGGGGGCAGTGAGAGAGGGGCATTGGGAGGGGCATTGGGGGCACTCAGAGCCCACTGTGGGCAGGGGGCATTGTGGGGAGGGGCATTGGGGGCACTGAGAGGGGCATTGAGGAGCATTGGGGGGCACTGGGAAGGCCAGGGGTCCCACTGTGGGGAGGGGGCATTGTGGGGAGGGGGCATTGAGGGGCATTTGGGGGGTTGATAGGGGTATTGGGATGGCCAGGGGGCCCAGTGTGGGCAGGGGGAAATGAGAGGGGCATTGGGGGGCACGGAGAGGGGCATTGGGGGCCCACTGTGGGCAGGGGGCAGTGAGAGAGAGGGGCATTGGGGGCATTTGGGGGGCGCTGAGAGGGGTATTTGGGGGCACTGGAATGGCCAGGGGGCCGGCCCACTGTGGGCAGGGGGCATTGTGGGGAGGGGGCATTGAGGGGCATTTGGGGGGCACTGAGGGGGGCATTGGGGGCCCACTGTGGGGAGGGGGCAGTGAGAGGGGGGGCACTGGGGGGGCTGAGAGGGGCATTGGGGGGCACTGGGGGCATTCGGAGCCCACTGTGGGCAGGGGGCAGTGAGAGAGGGGGGCATTGGGGGACATTTGGGGGGCACTGGGGGCACTGGGACAGCCAGGGGGCCCAGTGTGGGGAGGGGGTGGGAGAGAGGGGCACTGGGGGGCATTGAGGGCACTGAGAGGGGCATTGGGGGGCCACAGTGGGGAGGGGGCATTGAGAGAGGGGGGCATTGTGGGGTGGGGGCATTGAGGGGCACTGAGGAGCATTTGGGGGGCACTGGGATGGCCAGGGGGCCCAGTGTGGGGAGGGGGCGTGAGAGGGGGGGCACTGGGGGGCACTGAGGGGAGGGGGCAATGAGAGGCATGGAGAGGGGCACTGGGGGCACTGAGAGGGGCACTGAAGGCACTGAGAGGGGCATTGGGGGGCACTGTGAGGAGGGGGCATGAGGGGGGGGTACTGGGGGGCATTGAGGGCACTGAGAGGGGCCCATTGTGGGGAGGGGGTACTGAGAGGGGCATTGGGGGGGGCACTGAGAGGGGCATTGGGACGGCCAGGGGGCCCAGTGTGGGGAGGGGGCAGTGAGGGGCATTTGGGGGGCACTGAGAGGGGCATTGAGGGCACTGAGGGGCACTGGGGGGCACTGAGGGGAGGGGGCATGAGGGGGGGGTACTGTGGGCATTGGGGGCACTGAGAGGTGCCCACTGTGGGGAGGGGGCACTGGGGAGCCCCAAACTGGGCCGGGTTTGTTCCCCCCAACCCCACCCCGGGGGTCCCGGGCTTTGCCCCCCCCCCCCAGATTTCCCTTCCCGACCCGGTTCCGGCCCGGGGGGAGGACGCGAGGTGGGGGCGGCACCGACGGGGGAACGGGAACGGGAACCGGTCTGACCGGTTCTACTGCCCGGGGAAGGCTCGGGCCCTGCCCGGGAGGAACCGGTTCCGTACCGGGAGAGGGGCTGGAACCGGTTATTTACCGGGGAGAGCGGCGGCACCGGTTCCTCCCCGCTCCTCGCTCTCTCCCCGTTCCCCTCCCGGTTTCTCCCTCGGGGTCCCCGTTCCCTTCCCGTTCTCCCCGTTCCCGTCCCGGTTCCATCCCCGGGGGTCTCCGTTCCCCTCCCGTTCCCTCCCGGTTCCCCCTCAAGGCTCTCCTCTCTCCCGTTCCTGTCCCGGTTCCCCCGTTCCTGTCCCGGTTCCCCTCCCGTTTCCCCCGTTCTCACCGAGGAACGGCGATCTCTCGGGGCAGAACGGCAGCGGCCTTGCAGGATCCGGCGTCGCTGCGGGGCCATTCCCGGTGCCGCCACCGACGCGGCTCAGGTTGGCGTACACGTCGTGGGTGCGGGAATAATCCACGGCGGGACCGGCGGAGCGACCGAACAGCGCCGTGAGGTTACGGAAGCCACCGAGCGAGAAATACGCCACGAAAGCGAACTGGCACCCGACCAGCAGCGCCAGCGAGCACGGCCGCTCCAGCAGCCGCCGCAGCATCGCGGGGCCGCCCGGTGTTACCGGGAGCCGCCCGGTGTTACCGGAAAGCCTCCCGGTGTTACCGGAGAGCCGCCCGGTGTTACCGGAGAGCCGCCCAAGCGGCCCGGGGCAGCATGGCGGGAGCACCGGGGCTGCGGGATAGAGGAGACACGGATTGGAGCGGCACCGGGGATGGAACGGGGCCGCTCCGGTACCGGGAAAGGAGAGGGGGTTGTTCGGTGCTCGTCGGTAAAGGGAAATGGGCAGGCTCAGCGCAGCGCCCGTGTAGCACCGCGAGGGGATCGGGCCACGCGGTGCCGATCTCCGGTACCGGGAAGGGCCCGGTTCAGTCCCCGCCCGGCCCCGGTACCCGCTCCAGTCCCGGTCCCGGTTCTGCCCCCCCCGGTTCCGGTACCCGCCCCGGCACTGCCGGGCTCGGCTTGGCGCTCCCACCCCCCGAGCAGCCCCCGCGGGTCACCCCCCTGCCCCCGGTCCCGCTCCGGTCCCGGTACCTGCCCGGGCCCGCTCAGCCCCGCCCGGCCGCCGCCATCTTGGAGCGGAGGGCGCGGTGTGATGACGTCACAGGGCGGGGCCGCGGCGGGGTCACGCTCCGGGCGGGCGGAGAGGGCACAGCGGGGAGGGAGCGGCCGGAGAGAACCGGAGAGGGTCCCGAGGAGGCTCCGGTGGCGCTCGGTGACCCCGGAACGGAGCGCAGGGCCCGCAGAGACCCGGGAGTGCCCGGGGAGGGCGTGGCCTGTGTCAGTCACGCCCTGAGGGGGCGCGGTCAGACTGGGCGCCGTCGCCGTGGCAACCGCGCTTTTCCCCGCCCCTTCCTTGAATTTTTTCAATTTCTTTGGTGACGTCACGACAAGAAAGGGCTGTGATTGGACGCGGGATTGGCGAGGCGTGTCCGCGCCACGTGTGGCACTTTTTTTTTTTCCACTCTTCGCGTTTGTGCGCATGCGCTGCGCGTCTGCCCACACGCGTCATGGCGGCGCTCACAGCTGCCCTTGCCCTTCCCATCCACGGCGTTCCCGCTCCAAGCACACAATGGCGTCACATCTGCCCACATGCAACACAGAGCCGCTCATTGCGTCTGTCCTTCCCACCCACGGCGCTCTCCGCCCTTGCGCAGGGCCAAGGTCACGATGCCCACACCAACATGGCGGCACTGCCCGCCTCACAACATCCTGTTGCGCATGCGCAATGTACACACAGGATGATTGCAGGGGATATGCCCGTACCCAACATGGCAGCACGCTGCCCGCCTGCATCATGGCACATTCCGCATGCGCAGATCACACAAGATGATTGCCGGGCATCTCCCCGTATCCAACATGGCGGCGCCCACAGCGTCTGCCCTTCCCCGCCATGGCGCCCCCGGCGCATGCGCATTGCCAAGGGCACGATGGCGGCGCTGCGGGCGCTGTGGCGGCTCCGCGGCTCCTCGGGGCTGAGCGCGGCGGGGGCTCGGCTGGGCCCAGCCCCGGCCCGGTGAGCCCGCGGGGGACACGGGGACGAAGCGGGGAGGGTTGTGGGGAGGCTCTGGGGCTGTCCCCACTCACCGTCCGGCCCCGCAGGTGCCGCCAATGGCAGCCCGACATAGAGTGGGCGCAGCAGTACGCGGGGGCCGTCATGTACCCCAGCAAGGCCACCGAGAAGTGGGTGCCGCCACCCTGGAACGGTGAGGGGACAGCGGGGACACTCTGGGACAAGGTGGGGAGGGGGCTCTGGGGGGGCCCTGAGCAGGGAGGACGAGGCTTTTGGGGGTTGTCGGGTGCTTTGGGGGTGCTCTGAGGGCTTTAGGGGGGCACAGGAGGGGGCCCGAGGTACTTAGGGGGGCTCTTGGTGTGATCTGAGGCGGTTTGGGAGGCCCAAGAGGGGTCTCAGGGCCTTTGGGGGGTTCTAGGGTTGCTCTGAGGCGGTTTGGGGGGTCCAGGAGGGGTCTCAGAAGCTTTGGGGATGGTCCTGGAGGGGTCCTGAGATCCTGAGTGGGGTTTAAGGAGGGCTTTGGGGGCCTTGGGGTGGTTTGGGGGTCACTCAGGATCCCCACAAACCCTCAGCGGGTGCTGCTCCCTCCTTGTCCCCAACATTTGAGGGGTTCTGTGCCCTCCCTGAGGGGGCTCTCCCTGTGTCCCCGCTGTGTCCCTGACCCCGGCACCGTCCCCTGTCCCCAGACAAGGACCCGGTGGCCCACAAGAAGGTTTCCAGCCTGACCATCAACTTCGGGCCGCAGCACCCGGCGGCGCACGGCGTGCTGAGGCTGGTGATGGAGCTGAGCGGGGAGACGGTGAAACGCTGCGACCCGCACGTGGGGCTGCTGCACCGCGGCACCGAGAAGCTCATCGAGTACAAGACCTACCTGCAGGTGAGCCTGAGGTCCCGGATTCCATTGGGATCCCTGAAATTCCCATCCCCGAAACCCCCATTTCCCTGGGATCCCGTTGCCCTGTCACCCCCATGTGGGGCTGCGGCGTGGTGGCACCGAGAAACTCATAGAGTACAAGATCTACCTGCAGGTGATCCTGGCATCCTAAATTCCATGGGATCCCAAATTCCATGGCATCCCAGTACTCCCAGTATTCCCAATATTTCCATTATTGCCATTATTCCCAATATTTCCAGTCCTCACAGTGCTTCCAGTACTCACAGTATTCAAATACTTCCAGTATTCCCAGGACACCCAACACTCCCAGTACTGCTACTACTTCCCACATTCCCAACACTCCCAGTATTCCCAGTATTCCCAGTACGCCTAGCAGTCTCAGTATTCAAATATTCCAGGCACTCTCAGCACTCACAGTGCTCAAACACTCACAGTATTCCCAGTTTTCCCAGTATCCCCAGTACTCCATTGCTCCCAGTCCTCCCAGTATTCCCAGTATTCCTAGCAGTCCCAGTACTCCAAATACTCCCAACATTCTCAGCACTCCCAGTACTCCCACACTCCCAGTCCTGCCCAGTATCCCCAGTACTCCTCTGCTCCCAGCATTCCCAATACTCCCAACACTCCCAGTTTCCCCAGCCCTCCCAGTACTTCCAAGACTCCCAGTACTCAAACACTCCCAGTATTCCCAGTACTCCCAGTGCTCCCAGTATCCCCAGTGCTCCCATTATCCCCAGTGCTCCCAGTATGCCCAGTGGTCCCAGTATCCCCACTATTCCCAGCCCTCCCAGTATCCCCAGCCCTCGCAGTTTCCAAGCTCCCAGTGCTCCAAACACTCCCAGTTTCCCAGTATCCCAGTGCTCCCATTATCCCCAGTGCTCCCAGTATCCCCAGCCCCCCATTATATCCCCAGTGCTCCCAGTGTCCCCAGTCCTCCTAGTTCCCAGTGCTCCAGTATCCCCAGCCTCCCCAGTACCTCCAGTGCTCCCAGTATCCCCAGTGCTCCCAGTATCCCCAGCCTTCCTAGTTGTCCCAGTGCTCCCAGTGCTCCCAGTATCCCCACTATTCCCAGCCCTCCCAGTGCTCCCAGTATCCCCAGTGCTCCCAGTATCCCCAGTATCCTCACGGTCCCCGCAGGCCCTGCCCTACTTTGACCGCCTGGACTACGTGTCCATGATGTGCAACGAGCAGGCCTATTCGCTGGCCGTGGAGAAGCTCCTCAACATCCGCCCCCCTCCCCGCGCTCAGTGGATCCGAGGTGAGGCTCCCCCAGCATTCCCAGCTCCCTGGCACCCCCAGGATTTATGGGGATCACCCCCATTTTTTTTCCCCTTTTTCCCCCCGTTTTTTTCAGTTCTCTTCGCCGAGATCACGCGGCTGCTGAACCACATCATGGCGGTGACCACGCACGCGCTGGACATCGGGGCCATGACCCCGTTCTTCTGGATGTTCGAGGAGAGGGAGAAGGTGGATTCGGGGGGATTTGGGGGGATTTGGGGCTGTGGAGGTGCCGGGGGGGCTGAACAGCAGCGGGGTCCCCTCTGTGTCCCCCCAGATGTTCGAGTTCTACGAGCGCGTGTCGGGGGCGCGGATGCACGCGGCCTACGTGCGGCCCGGGGGCGTGCACCAGGTGAGGGGCTGGGGCTGCTGCCCTTCCTGGGCACCCCATTCCCGTGGGCACCCCATTTCCACGGGCACCCCATTTCCACGGGAACCCCATCCCTGGGATCCTCATTCCCATGGGAACCCCATCCCTGGGCACCCCATTTCCACAGGCACCCCATCCATGGGCACCCCATTTTCATGGGAACCCCATCCATGGGCACCCCATTTTCATGGGAACCCCATTCCTGAGAACCCCATCCCTGAAAACCCTATTCCCATGGGCCCCCCATTCCCACAGGAACCCCATTCCCATGGGCACCCCATTTCCACGGGAACCCCATCCCTGGGATCCTCATTCCCCTGGGAACCCCATCCCTGGGCACCCCATTTCCATGGGAACCCCATTTCCATAGGAACCCCATCCCTGGGATCCTCATTCCCATGGGAACCCCATTGTTGGGAACCCCATCCATGGGCACCCCATTCCCATGGGAACCCCATTGCTGGGAACCCCATTCCCATGGGCACCCCATCCCTGGGATCCCCATTTCCATGAGAACCCCATCCCTGGGATTTCTATTCCTATAGGATCCCTATTCCCATGGGCACCCCATTCCCACGGGCACCCCATTCCTGGGAACCCCATTTCCATAGGAACCCCCTTGCTGGGATGTCTGTACCCCCAAGATCCCCATTCCCATGAGAACCCCATCCTTGGGCCCCCATGATTTCCCTGGGATCCCCATTCCCTTGGGACCCCATCCCTGGCACCCCCATCCCTGGCACCCCATTCCCCTGGGATCTCCTAACTCTGGGACCCCCTGCCCACACCCCTGGTGCCACCTGAGCTTCCACCTGTCCTTTGTGTGCCTCCAGTGCCACCTGTCCCAATCCCAATGCCACCAATGCCACCTGTCCCAAACCCAATGTCACCAATGCCACCTGTCCCACCTGTCTCAATCCCAATGACACCAATGCCACCTGTCCCACCAATCCCACCTGTCCTGTGTGTGTCACCAATGCCACCTGTCCCAATCTCAATGCCACCAATGCCACTTGTCCCAAACCCAATGTCACCAATGCCACCTGTCCTGTGTGTGCCTCCAGTGCCACCTGTCCCAGTCCCAATGTCACCAATGCCACGTGTCCCACCTGTCCCAATGCCACCTGTCCCACCAATCCCACCTGTCCTGTGTGTGTCACCAATGCCACCTGTCCCAGTCTCAATGCCACCAATGCTACCTGTCCCAAACCCAATGTCACCAATGCCACCTGTCCCACCTGTCCCAATGCCACCTGTCCTGTGTGTGCCTCCAGTGCCACCTGTCCCAAACCCAATGTCACCAATGCCTCGTGTCCCACCTGTCCCAATCCCAATGCCACCTGTCCTGTGTGTGCCTCCAGTGCCACCTGTCCCAGTCCCAATGTCACCAATGCCACTTGTCCCACCAATCCTACCTGTCCCATGTGTGCCACCAATGCCACCTGTCCCAATCTCAATGCCACCAATGCTACTTGTCCCAAAGGCAATGTCACCAATGCCACCTGTCCTGTGTGTGCCTCCAGTGCCACATGTCCCAGTCCCAATGCCACCTGTCCCAAACCCAATGTCACCAATGCCACCTGTCCCGATCCCAATGCCACCAATGCCTCCTGTCCTGTGTGTGCCACCAATGCCACCTGTTCCAATCCTAATGCCACCAATCCCACCAATGCCACCTGTCCCAATCCCAATGCCACCAATCCCATCAATGCCACCTGTCCTAATCCCATCAATGCCACCTATCCCACCTGTCCCAATCCCAATGCCACCTGTCCCAATGCCACCTGTCCCACGTGTCCCACCTGTGCCAGGACCTGCCCCTGGGCCTCATGGACGACATCTACGAGTTTGTGAAGAACTTCTCCATCCGGGTCGACGAGGTGGAGGAGGTGAGGCTGCTGTCACCTGTCACCTGTCACCTGTCACCTGCGAGGGGCAGGCCATTTCTCACAGCATGAGGGCAGGAGGTGACACACATGGGGGTGGAGGGGGACAGGGACAGGTGAGGGGTGGCAGAGACAGGTGAGGGTGCCAAGAACAGGTGAGGGGTTGCCAGGGACAGGTGACAGTGGCAGGGACAGGTTTTGGGGTGAGAGACACGTGAGAGGGACAAGGAACAGGTGCCAGTGCCAGGTGAGCGTTTCCAGCACCAGGTGATGGTGCCAGGTGACAGTGGCACGGACAGGTGAGGGCTGTGAAGGACAGATGACAGTGGCAGGGACAGGTGAGGGGTGCACAGGTGATGGTGCCAGGAACAGGTGATGGTGCCAGGTGACAGTGCCAGGGACAGGTGAGGACTGTGAAGGACAGGTGACAGTGGCAGGGACAGCTGAGGGGTTCACAGGTGACAGTGGCAGGGACAGGTGACAGTGGCAGGGACAGGTGACGGCTGCACAGGTGACAGTGCCAGGGACAGGTGATGGTGCCAGGTGACAGTGGCAGGGACAGGTGATGGTACCAGGTGACAGTGCCAAGGACAGGTGATGGTGCCAGGTGTCAGTGGCTGGGACAGGTGACGGTGCCAGGTGACAGTGCCAGGATCAGGTGAGGGCTGTGAAGGACAGGTGACAGTGGCAGGGACAGGTGAGGGGTGCACAGGTGACAGTGGCAGGGACAGGTGATGGTGCCAGGTGACAGTGCCAGGGACAGCTGAGGGGTGCACAGGTGACAGTGCCAGGGACAGGTGACAGTGCCAGGGACAGGTGATGGTGCCAGGTGACAGTGCCAGGGACAGGTGAGGGCTGTGAAGGACAGGTGACAGTGGCAGGGACAGGTGAGGGGTGCACAGGTGACAGTGCCAGGGACAGGTGATGGTGCCAGGTGACAGTGCCAAGGACAGGTGAGGGGTTCACAGGTGACAGGGACAGGTGATGGTGCCAGGTGACAGTGGCAGGGACAGGTGAGGGGTGCACAGGTGACAGTGCCAGGGACAGGTGATGGTGCCAGGTGATGGTGCCAGGTGACAGGTGAGGGGTTCACAGGTGACAGGGACAGGTTTTGGTGCAAGAGACACATGAGGGGGACAAGCAACAGGTGCCAGTGCCAGGTGAGCGTTTCCAGCGCCAGGTGAGAAGTGCAGGGCAGGTGCCACCTGTGCCAGGTGTGCCAGCTGTGCCAGGTGTCCCTCTGTCCCCAGATGCTGACCAACAACCGCATCTGGAAGAACCGCACCGTGGACATCGGCGTCATCTCGGCCGAGGAGGCGCTGAACTACGGCTTCAGGTGAGGGGGCGGTCCCCAGGTGTGCCCCACCCTGCAGGGGGCGGGGCCGAGCTCAGGTGGGGTTTGGGGGTGTCCCAGTGGGCGGGGCCAATCTCAGGTGTGTTTTTGGGGTGTCCCAGTGGGCGGGGCCAATCTCAGGTGTGTTTTTGGGGTGTCCCAGTGGGCGGGGCCAATCTCAGGTGTGTTTTTTGGGGTGTCCCCAGTGGGCGGGGCCAATCTCAGGTGTGTTTTTGGGGTGTCCCAGTGGGCGGGGCCAATCTCAGGTGTGGTTTTGGGGTGTCCCCAGTGGGCGGGGCCAATCTCAGGTGCATTTTTGGGGATGGGGCCAATCTCAGATGTGGTTTTTGGGGTGTCCCAGTAGGCGGGGCCAATCTCAGGTGTGTTTTTGGGGACGGGGCCAAGCTCAGGTGTGTTTTTGGGGTGTCCCCAGTGGGCGGGGCCAATCTCAGGTGTGTTTTTTGGGGTGTCCCAGTGGGCGGGGCCAGTCTCAGGTGTGTTTTTGGGGATGGGGCCAATCTCAGGTGTGTTTTTGGGGTGTCCCAGTGGGCGGGGCCAATCTCAGGTGTGTTTTTTGGGGTGTCCCCAGCGGGGTGATGCTCAGGGGCTCCGGGATCAAGTGGGACCTGCGCAAGACTCAGCCCTACGACGTCTACGACCAGGTGGAGTTCGACGTTCCCATCGGATCCCGCGGGGACTGCTACGACAGGTACGGACCCACCTGCCCTGGGGGGACTGGGGGGGACACTGGGGGGACATGGGGACAGGTACAGTCTCACCTGGCCTGGGGGACATGGGGACAGGTACGGACCCACCTGGGCTGGGGGACATGGGGGACATGGGGACAGGTATGGACCCACCTGGTCTGGGGGACATGGGAGGGACAGGTACGGACCCACCTGCCCTGGGGGGACAGGTACGGACCCACCTGGGCTGGGAGAGTGACATGGGGACAGGTATGGACCCACCTGCCCTGGGGGGACATGGGGGGACATGGGGACAGGTATGGTGTCACCTGGCCTGGGGGACATGGGGACAGGTATGGACCCACCTGGCCTGGGGGACATGGGGACAGGCACGGACCCACCTGGGCTGAGGGGACATGGAGGGGACATGGAGGGGACATGGGGACAGGTACGGACCCACCTGGGCTGGGGGACATGGGGGGGACATGGGGACAGGTACGGACTCACCTGGGCTGAGGGGACATTGTGGGGACAGGGTGTCCCATACCCATTTTTGGGGTGCAGTATCTGGGTTTTGGGGTGCAGGTACCTGTGCTGTATGGAGGAGATCCCATACCCCGTTTTTTGGGTTCAGGGTGTCCCATACCCGTTTTTGGGGTCCCCAATGCCGTTTTTGGGGTGCAGCAGATCCCATATCCTGTTTTTGGGGTTCAGGGTGTCCCATCCCCGTTTTTGGGGTCCCCCAATGCCGTTTTTGGGGCGCAGGTACCTGTGCCGCGTGGAGGAGATGCGCCAGTCCCATTTTTGGGGTTCAGGGCGTCCCATCCCTGGTTTTGGGGCGCAGGTACCTGTGCCGCGTGGAGGAGATGCGCCAGTCCCATTTTTGGGGTTCAGGGTGTCCCATACCCATTTTTGGGGTGCAGTATCTGGGTTTTGGGGTGTAGGGTGTCCCATACCCCAATTTTGGGGTTCAGGGTGTCCCATACCCCATTTTTGGGGTGCAGTATCTGGGTTTTGGGGTTCAGGGGATCCCCCATATCCCGTTTTTGGGGTGCAGGTACCTGTGCCGCGTGGAGGAGATGTGCCAGTCCCAGTTTTGGGGTTCAGGGTGTCCCATACCCATTTTTGGGGTGCAGTATCTGGGTTTGGGGTTCAGGGTGTCCCATCCCCGTTTTTGGGGTCCCCCATATCCCGTTTTTGGGGCGCAGGTACCTGTGCCACATGGATGAGATGCGCCAGTCCCTGTTTTGGAGTGCAGGGTGTCCCATACCCATTTTTGGGGTGCAGCAGATCCCATATCCCGTTTTTGGGGTTCAGGGTGTCCCATACCCCATTTTTGGGGTGCAGTATCTGGGTTTTGGGGTGCAGGGTGTCCCAGTGCCATTTTTGGGGTCCCCCAATGCCGTTTTTGGGGTGCCCCAATGCCGTTTTGGGGCGCAGGTACCTGTGCCGCGTGGAGGAGATGCGCCAGTCGCTGCGCATCATCCTGCAGTGCCTCAATAAGATGCCGCCCGGCGAGATCAAGGTGGACGACGCCAAAGTGTCACCCCCGAAACGCGCCGAGATGAAGGTGACAGTGCCCGGGGCCACCTGGGCACGGGGTGGCACCAAAGCCTGGTGGCACCCAGGGTGGGTGGCATTGAGAGCAGGTGGTACCCAGCAGAGGTGGCACCAAGGGTGGGTGGCACCCAGAGCAGGTGGCACCATGGGCAGGTGGCACCCAGGACAGGTGGCACTGAGGGCGGGTGGCACCCAGCAGAGGTGGCATCAAGGGTGGGTGGCACCCAGGGACAGTGTCACTGAGGGCAGGTGACACCCAGGGTGGATGGCACCAAGGGTGGGTGGCACCCAGGACAGGTGGCATTGAGGGCAGGTGGTACCATGGGCAGGTGGCACCCAGCAGAGGTGGCACCAAGGGTGGGTGGCACCCGGGACAGGTGGCATTGAGGGCAGGTGGTACCTACCATGGGCAGGTGGCACACAGGGTGGGTTGCGTCAAGGGTGGATGGCACCAAGGGTGGGTGGCACCCAGGGTGGGTGGCACCCAGAGCAGGTGGCATTGAGGGCAAGTGGCACCCAGGGCAAGTGACACCAAAGGCTGGTGCCACCCAGGGACAGTGGCACTGAGGGCAGGTGACACCCAGCAGAGGTGGCACCCAGGGCAGGTGGCACCCAGCAGAGGTGGCACCAAGGGTGGGTGGCACTGAGGGCAGGTGTCACCCAGGGACAGTGGCATGGAGGGCAGGTGACACCCAGGGTGGATGGCACCCAGGGTGGGTGGCACCCAGGGCAGGTGACACCCAGCCAAGGTGGCACCAAGGGCTGGTGGCAGTGCTGCAGTGCCACCCAGGACAGGTGACACCAAAGCCCAATGCCATCCAGGGTAGGTGCCAGCTCTGCAGTGCCACCTAGGGCAGGTGACACCAAAGCCTGATGTCACCCAGGGCAGGTGACACTCAGAGCAGGTGCCAGTGCTGCAGTGCCACCCAGGGCAGGTGGCACTGAGCCAGGGAGGTGCCAGTGCTGCAGTGCCACTCAGTCCTTCAGGGCGGGTGACACCAAAGGCTGGTGCCACCCAGGGCAGGTGCCATCCAGGGAGGTGCCAGCTCTGCAGTGCCACCCCTGTCCCCACAGACGTCCATGGAGTCCCTGATCCATCACTTCAAGCTCTACACCGAGGGCTACCAGGTGCCACCCGGGGCCACCTACACGGCCATCGAGGCCCCCAAGGTGACACTTGTGGTGTTTGGCTCTGTCCCCGTGTCCCCAACCCTGTCCCTGTGTCCCCAACCCTGTCCCCATTGTCCCCTCAGGGTGAGTTTGGGGTGTACCTGGTCTCTGATGGCAGCAGCCACACTGTCCTCATTGTCCCCATGTCCCCAACCCTGTCAGTGTGTCCCTGTCCCCATGTCCCCAGCAGTGTCCCCATTGTCCCCAACCCTGTCCCTGTGTTCCCAATCCTGTCCCTGTGTCCCCAACCCTGTCCCCAGCTGTGTCCCCATTGTCCCTACAGGGGGAGTTTCTGGTTTCTGATGGCAGCAGCCACCCTGTCCCCATTGTCCCCATTGTCCCCAACCCTGTCCCTGTGTCCCCAACCCTGTCCCCATTGTCCCCAGGGTGAGTTTGGGGTGTACCTGGTCTCCGATGGCAGCAGCCACACTGTCCCCATGTCCCCATTGTCCCCATGTCCCCAGCAGTGTCCCCATGTCCCCAGCCCTGTCAGTGTGTCTCTTACCCTGTCCCCATGTCCCCACTGTCCCCATTGTCCCCACTGTCCCCATTGTCCCCAGCCCTGTCCCCACTGTCCCCATTGTCCCCATTGTCCCCATTGTCCCCATTGTCCCCATGTCCCCAGGGTGAGTTTGGGGTGTACCTGGTCTCCGATGGCAGCAGCCGTCCCTATCGCTGCAAGATCAAAGCGCCCGGATTCGCTCACCTGGTACGGCTGGGGACACCTGGGGACACCTGGGGGACACCTGGGGACACCTGGGGACACCTGGGGACACCTTGGGGACACCTGGGGATACCTGGGACACCTTGGGAACACCTGGGATACACCTGGGGATAGCTGGGGATAGATGGGAGACACCTTGGGGACACCTGGGGGACACCTTGGGGACATCTGGGGATACCTGGGGGGGACTTGGACACACCTGGGGGACATTGGGTGACACTGGGGCACACTGTGGGGACACCTGGGGACACGTTGGGGACAGACGGGAGACACCTTGGGGACTCTCGGGGACAGCTGGAGGACACCTGGGGACATCAGGGGATACCTGGGGGACAGCTTGGGGGACTTGGGCACACCTGGGCAACATTGGGGCACACGTGGGGACATTGGGCGACACTAGGGGACAGCTGGGGACACCTGGGCCACACCTGGATCACACCTGGGCACACCTGGGGACATCCAGGGGACACCTGGGCACACCTGGAGGACACCTGGGCACACTTGGGTCACACTTTGGCACACCTGGGGGACAGCTGGGGACATCCAGGGCACACCTGGGATACACTTATGGACACCTGGGCACACCTGGGGACATCCAGGGGACACCTGGGGACACTTGGGCACACCTGGGTCACACCTTGGCACACCTGGGCACACCTGGGTCACACCTGGGCACACCTGGGATACACTAATGGACACTTGGGCACACCTGGGGACATGCAGGGCACACCTGGGGACACCTGGAGACACTTGGGACACACCTGGATCACACCTGGGCACACCTGTGCACACCTGGGCACACCTGGATCACACCTGGGCACACCTGGGATACACTTATGGACACCTGGGCACACCTGGGCACACCTGGGCACACCTGGGCACACCTGGGCACACCTGGGATACACTATGGACACACCTGGGTACAGCTGGGCACACCTGGGCACACCTGGGCACACCCAGGGGACACCGAGGGCTCAGGGGGTTGGGGACAGGGGCCACTGGGGGGTCCGGAGGGTAATTAGTGCCTGCTGGTTAATTGGGTATTGAGGGTTAATTGGGGGTCCCTGGCAGTTAATTAGAGGTTAATTGGGGGTTGGTTAATTGGGGGGGGTCCTGGGTGTTAATTAGGGGTTAATTGGGGGTCCCTGGGGTTGGTTAATTTGGGGTTCCTGGGAGTTAATTAGGGGTTAATTGGGAGTCCCTGTGTGTTTATTAATTGGTGGTCCCTGGGAGTTAATTGGGGGTTAATTGGGGGTTGGTTAATTGGTGGACCCTGGGAGTTAATTGGGGGTTAATTGGGGGGTCCTGGGGTAGTTCCCATGGGTTAATTAGGGGTTAATTGGGGGTCCCTGAGGGTTGGTTAATTGGGGGTTAATTGGGGGTTCTTGGGAATTAATTAGGGGTTAATTGGGGGGTCCCTGGGGTTGGTTAATTGGAGGTTCCCCATGGATTAATTGGGGGTTTCTGGGAGTTAATTAGGGATTAATTAGGGGTCCCTGGGGTTGGTTAATTGAAGGTTCCTGGGGGTTAATTAGGGATTAATTGGGAGTCCCTGTGTGTTTATTAATTGGTGGTCCCTGGGAGTTAATTGGGTGGGGTTAATTGGGGGTCCCTGGCTTGGTTAATTGGTGGTCCCTGGGAGTTAATTGGGGGCTCCTGAGGTAGTTCCATGGGTTAATTAGGGGTTAATTGGGGGTCCCTGAGGGTTGGTTAATTGGGGGTTAACTGGGGCTTTTTGGGAATTAATTAGGGGTTAATTGTGGGCTCCTGGGGTGGTTCCCATGGCTTAATTGGTGATTAATGAGAGATTAATTAGCGGTCACCTTGAATTAATTGGGGGTTAACTGGGGGGTCATCATAGGTGGGCTTCTCTGGAGGTTAATTAGGCATTAATTAGGTGCTAATTAGCTGTTAATTGCTGCTCCCCAGGCCGGGTTGGACAGGATGTCCCAGGGCCACATGCTGGCAGACGTGGTGGCCATCATTGGTGGGTCCCCTCCCCATTTTGGGGTCCCTGTCCCATTTTGGGGTCCCATTTTGGGGTCCCCTCCCCATTTTGGGGTCCCTGTTTCCATTTTGGGGTCCCCGTCCCCATTTTGGGGTCCCTGTGTCCATTTTGGGGTCTTTGTCCCCATTTTGGGGTCCCTGTGTCCATTTTGGGGTCCCCCTCCCCATTTTGGGGTCCCTGTCCCCATTTTGGGGTCCCTGTCCCCATTTTGGGGTCCCTGTCCCCATTTTGGGGTCCCTGTGTCCATTTTGGGGTCCCTTTCCCAGTTTCAGCCTCTTCTTCCCCATTTTTGGGTTTTTTTTTCCCCATTTTAGGGCCTCCTTCCCTATTTGTGGGATTTCTTCCCTTTTTTGGGTTTCCATCCCGTTTTGGGGTTCGCTTCCCCAATTTCCCCTGTTGGAAACTTCCCTATTTTTGGGGGGCTCCTTCCCCAGTTTGGGGGGATTCTTGGCCATTTTGGGGTCCCCTTCTCCATTTTTGGGGTCTCCTTCCCTTTTTAGGGCACCCCTTCCAGTTTTGGGGTCTCCATTCCCTTCCCAACACCCATATCCCAATTTGGGGTGGTTTGTGCCCAATTTGGGGTCTCCTTCCCCATTTTGGGGGGTTCCTTCCCCATTTTGGGGTTCTCCTATCTCAGTTTGGGGTTTTCCTTCCATTTTTAGGGTCTCCCTCCCTTTTTTGGGGTGCTCCTTTCACTTTTGGGGTCTCCATCCCCTTCCCAACACCCATATCCCATTTTGGGGTGGTTTGTGCCAAATTTGGGGTCCCCTTTCCCAATTTTGGGGGGGGTCTCCATCCCTTTTTAGGATTTCCTTCCATTTTTAGGGTTTCCTTCCATTTTTGGGGTTTCCCTCCCTTTTTTGGGGTGCTCCTTTCACTTTTGGGGTGGTTTGTGCCAAATTTGGGGTCCCCTTCCTCACTTTTGGGGTCTCCATCCCCTTCCTAACACCCATATCCCAATCTGGGGGTGTCTCACCCCAATTTTGGGGCATTCTCACCCCAATTTTGGGGGTGTCTGACCCCAATTTTGGGGGGTGTCTCTCCCCAATCTTGGGGGGCGTCTCACCCCAATTTTGGGGGTGTCTCTCCCCAATTTTGGGGTTCTCACCCCAATTTTGGGGGTCTCTCTCCCCAATTTGGGGGGGTCTCTCCCCAATTTTGGGAGTCTCTCACCCCAATTTTGGGGGTGTCTCACCCCAATTTTGGGGGTCTCTCACCCCAATTTTGGGGTGCCCTGACCCCCTTTTTCCCCCACAGGCACCCAGGACATCGTGTTTGGGGAGGTCGATCGGTGAGGGGGGGTCCCCCGGTTTTGGGGTGTCCCTGCACCCCCATTTTGGGTCAAATAAAGCCAGAATCGGGTCCTGTGTCCCCTTTGTGTCCCTTTTGTCACCTCCTTTCCTGATCTGGGGGGGCTCTGGTGCAGTTTGGGGTCTCTTTCCATTTTTTGGGGGGGCTCCTTTTCCTTTTTGGGGTCTCCTTCTCGTTTTGGGGGGCTCCTTCTCCATTTGGGGTCTCTCTCCCCCAATTTGAGGGGGCTCCTTTCCCCTTTTTGGGGTCTCCTTCTCCTTTTAGGGTCCTTCCCCAATTTGGGGCCTCTCTCCCCATTTTTGGGGCCTCCTTTCCTTTTTTGGGGTCTTCTTTCCTTTTTGGGTTCTCCTTCCCCTTTTGGGGCACTCTTCCCTATTTTGGCGATCTCCTTTCCTTTTTGGGTTTTTTTCGCCTTTTTGGGGTCTCTTTTTCCTTTTTAGCGTCTCCTTCCCCATTCAGGACCGGAAGGGTCCCCCCAAACCCGGGCTGTCCCCCCATTTCCCCATTTCCCAGCGGCGATTTCGGGGTCCCCCCAGCCCCAGAGGGGTCTCCTTCCCTTTTTGGGGCCTCCTTTCCCCAATTTAGGGGGCTCCTTTCCTTTTTTTGGGGTTTCTTTTTCCTTTTTGGGATCTCCTTCCCCTTTCAGTGTCCCTTCCCCTTTTGGGGCTCTCTCCCCAATTTGTGGGGGCTCCTTTCCCCAATTTGTGGGGTCTCCTTTCCCCAATTTGTGGGGTCTCCTTTCCTTTTTTGGGGTCTCTTTCCCCTTTTAGGGCCTCTTCCCCATGTGAGGCCTCTCTCCCCAATTTAGGGGGCTCCTTTCCTTTTTTGGGGTCTCTTTCCTTTTTTGGGATTTCTCTCCCATTTTGGGGCCCCTTCCCAGTTTGGGGCCTCTCTCCCTATTTTGGGGGTCTCCTTTCCTTTTTTGGGGTCTCTTTCTCCTTTTAGGGTCCCTTCCCCATTTGGAGCCTCTCCCCCAATTTGGGGTCCTCTCTCCTCATTTTAGGGTCTCTCCTTTCCTTTTCTGGGATCCCCTTTCCTTTTTTGGGATCTCTTTCCCATTTAGAGCCTCTCTCCCCATTTTGGCGATCTCCTTTCCTTTTTTGGGTTTTTTTTCCTCTTTTTGGGGTCTCCTTCCCCTTTTGGGGTCTCTCTCCCCAATTTAGGGGGTCTCCTTTCCTTTTTTGGGGTCTCTTAATCCTTTTAGGGCCTCTTCCCCATTGGGGGCCTCTCTCCCCAATTTGGGGGGGGGTCTCCTTTTCCTTTTTGGGGTCTCCCTCTCATTTTGGGGGGCTCCTTCTCCATTTAGGGCCTCTCTCCCTATTTTGGCGATCTCTTTTCCCCTTTTGGGGTCTCTTTTTCCTTTTTAGCGTCTCCTTCCCCATTCAGGACCGGAAGGGTCCCCCCAAACCCGGGCTGTCCCCCCATTTCCCCATTTCCCAGCGGCGATTTCGGGGTCCCCCCGGCCCCCCCCGGGCCGGACGTTGCTGTGGCCGCGGTGCCAGCGGGGACAGCGGAAGGGAGGGAGGGAGGGCCGGGGGTGGCCCTGGGGAAGCGGGGACGGGGCGGGACCCGAGGGGACCCGAGGGGACCATGGGGACATTGGGGCAGCGGTGCCTGCTCTGCCTCGTCCTGCTGGGGCTGCACGGCCGGGCCGCAGGTGGGCACGGGGGGTTTGGGGGATTTGGGGTGTCCGGAGCATTTGGGGGATCCAGGGGGGTTTGAGGGGTTTAGGGGTGTCCAGGGGGGTTGGGGGATTTGGGGGTGTCCGGAACATTTGGGGGATCCAAGGGGATTTGGGGTGTCGGGGGATATTTGGGGGTGTCCAGGGGGGTTTGGGGGATTTGGGGGATCAGGGATTGGAGGTTGGGTGATTTAGGGGATTTGGGGTGTCCGGAGCGTTTGGGGGATCCAGCGGGGTTTAGGGGCTTTGGGAGTGTTCAGGGGGTTTGGGGGTGTCCGGAGCATTTGGGGGTGTCCAGGGGGGTTTGGGGGATCCAGGGGGGTTTGGGGGTGTTCAGGGATTTGGGGTGCCCAGAGGGATTTGGGGATTTGGGGGTTTAAGGGATTTGGGGTGTCCGGAGCATTGGGGTGTCAAGGGGTTTAAGGATTTAGGTGTGTCCAGGGGGGTTTGGGGTGTCCAGGGGGGTTTGGGGGATTTGGGGTGTCCGGAGCATTTGGGGGATCCAGGGGGGTTTGGGGTGCGGGGGTTGGGTGGATTTAGGGGGTTTGGGTCCAGGGGGTTTGGGGGATTTGGGGTGTCCGAGATTGGGGATTTGGGGGGTTAGGGGATTTGGGGATCTAAGGGGTTGGGAATTAGGGGATTTGGGGGATTTAGGGGATTTGGAGTGTCCGGAGCGTTTGGGGATCCAGGGGGGTTGTTCAGGGGATTTGGGGGATCCAGGGGAATTTGGAGGGTTTGGGTGGATTTAGGGGGATTTGGGGTGTCCAGGGGATTTGGGGGTTTGGGAGTGTTCAGGGATTTGGGGTGACCAGGGGGTTTAGGGGATTTAGTGGGTGTTCAGAGAATTTGGGGTGTCCGGAGCGTTTGGGGGTGTCCAGGGGGTTAGGGTTGGGGTGTCCGGGCGTTTGGGGGATTTAGCGGGAGTTTGGGGTGTCCCGGGGGTTTGGGGGATTTGGGTGTCCGGAGCATTTGGGGGATCCAAGGGGTTTGGAGGATTCAGGGGATTTGGGGTGTCGGGGGGATTTAGGGGTGTCCAGGGGGTTTAAGGGTTTGGGTGTTCAGGGGATTTGGGGTGTCCAGGGGTTTGGGGATTTGGCGTTTCCAGGGGGTTTGGGATCAGGGGGTTTGGGGTGTCCAGGGGTTGGGCTTTGGGGTGTCCGGGGATTTGGGGGATCCAAAGGGGTTTGGGGGAATCCAGGGAATTGGGGGGTTTGGGGGATTTGGGGGTTAGGGGATTTGGGGGATCCAAGGGATTTGGGTGTCGGGGATATTTGGGGTGTTCAGGGGGGTTTGGGGTGTCCAGGGGGTTGAGATTTGGGGTGTCCGGGCTTTGGGGGATCCAGGGGGTTTGGGGGATTTAGGGGATTGGGTGTCAGGGGGGTTTAGAGGATTTGGGGGTGTCCTGGAGCATTTGGGGGATCCAGGGGGGTTTGGGTGGATTTAGGGGATTTGGGGTGTCCAGGGGGGTTTAGGGGTGTCCGGAGCACTTGGGGGATTTTAGGT